>NC_143258.1:60264464-60571233 GCF_984573655.1 Nuphar pumila
AAATAAATTATGAAGTCTCAACTCTTCAGGTTCATTAAATCCTTTTTTTTTTGCATTCTTTAGGATAACAACAAGAGGTCCATGCGCTAAGAGGTATAATCCACAATACAGGGACATTTCATTTTACCTCTTGCTCCTTGCTCTCCTTTATGCCAGTATGATAGAAATTTCATTACATCATTGTATTTCCAGATCTTTAATTACCTGACTACTGTTTGAGAGGGTTTTTCAAAAAAAAAGAAAAGGAAAAAAAAAGAAAAAGGGGTTTGTATTGAATATGGTGACCATGGGTAGTGGGTGATCCATTGTAGCTATTTCATTCGGATAAAGCATTCTGGGACAATATATACTATATTTATATAAGTTTACATTTTCTAATTGTCGAGTGCCTGCAGATGTGCTGACAATTGGGCTCAAAATAACGAAAATAGCAAGGGCAGTCATTGGGGTTGGCTGAACAATAATATTGAATTATGACATACTCAGCTATGTACGAAGGGCTAGTGAATCTGAGTATATAGCTGTTGGTTAGAGGATTCAGTGGCATACACCAGCGAAATTTTGGCTGAACCATCTTGTAAGGAACCGAGGATATTTCAGCCCAATTTTCATCCCATATCTTGAATTTGATATTTGGTCTCAAGCTGAGGACCTCACATGATTTCAAATGGGCTTGCTCCTTGTTCATGCCAATCCATTAAAAATCAACCCCGAACTGCTAGGACTTGTTTGGCCGAGAGCCATACTTTGCTTGGCCTTAGCTTCATGGCTTATGGGACCGTCCTGTCAAGTGACTGTGAAAACCACTGCACAATAATGCTCCTCATCTCAGCAATCTGTCTTTCATGGCGTGGTCTTTAATATCTTGTGGGATCTCATCTATGCAGCTTAAGATACAGGTATGTGCTTTCTTCTTCTTCTTCCTTTCTTTCTAGTTTAATATGTGGGTTTCATTTTCATATTTCTTGCATTCATGAACATAGATCCTTGCAAAGTAGCATACGTACCTCATCTCACGACATCCATGCACACACATCTGCATTTCCCCACCTCATCATACTATGGTAATATTCGGTTGCATCTCTATGCTCCATATAGCATCACCATTCTTTTATTATCATAATCCAGGAATATTGTGAAAATTTTAATTTATTAATGCTTTATGATGTTTCCCTTGTCAAAATTTGCAACAATTTGTTGGATCAACCACAATATCCACTAAGACTAGTTTAATGATTCTTTAAATTGATGTAAGTGTATGCATTCCCTTGATTAGCAACAAGCATGTTTTTATAGGGTCCATTGTAGTTTACATTCAGGATTTGAGAGAGTCAAAAGGGGATATTGTTGGTGCTGTGTACATGGGATAAGTTTCTTTTATCATCATTTTTTTTAGTACTTACATACGTTCATTGTATATTTACAACTTGTCAGCAGCCACAACATCATCTATATACAGTAGACTGCCATTCACCATGCATCACTCACCCCATTCCATTTCTGTTCCCTATGACAGTATTCCAACTTCCTATTGTCGCTTCTCCGTTGGTATATCTTCACGATCACCACCCTGCTACTGATTATCTCTATAACCCCTCAACTCCACAGTATGAATCACAACCTCATCAGCAATACTCTTTGATATTTGTCTCCAACAGTTGGTGATAACCTGTTAGTGAGAAAGGATGAAAGCCATATCCCAAGGATGCTTTTGTCGATAATCAGCAAGTTATTTGGGTCCTTGATCACAGAAAAACCAGCAAGTTCTGGTTTGTCAATTGCGTAAAATGGCTACTTTCCAGCAGAAGTGTTTTGTTTAAATCTCACAGAGATTCAATTCCCTGTGTAGAACTCCCCTCACTCTGGAAGTTCAATTCCAGTTCCATCACTTTTTGATATCAATTATATACCACCATGCAGCGCAGAGGTTGTAGCCTTCAACTGTCAGAGATCAGTATTGAATCAATATTGTCTCTCATACCTTGAAATTCATCCCTGGTAGGTGATAAATTTACATAGTTTTTTTGCCTATGACATATTGGTCTGGTAGTACTGGTTACCATAAGAGATCCTTGCCTTGCTAGAAGTCTTAGGTTCCTGACCATTACTAATCTAGCTTCGAAGTCTAGCAAGAATCTGGAAGAGAATTGAATGTCATTTGCAGCAAGCTCAACTGCGCCTTAAATGGGTGAAACACTCCACCCGACTTGTTCAATATCATTTTCTCATACATCTTCATCCTCCAATATAGTATCTACCCACTGCTGCGTCAATACAGGTTCATATTTATCACCATACCCATTCTCAAACAGCCATCTTTCATCCCATATATATGTCGTTTGTTACCTCCGTGCATACTCCATCACTTATTTACATCAGATGTTACACAACACTGATATAATAGTGACTTTCCCACATTTTCCCCAAGCCATCATTACCTCCACTTTACCCACAGCATATATACCCTGCCGCCTTATGCCACCTTCATCATTAGCCTTCCAATCCAGCATCCATATACTATACCCCTGTGTGCTCGCTAACAGACTTGCTGCAACTCACCTGTTATGCATTACTGTAGGTTACCCCTCCAGATCAAACCTCATTGGTAAGACCCGTTAGCATTTACCCTAGCGCATCACATGCATTTCTCCATGCTGGATTAACCTCCACTGCATTCTTCAACCATCACAACCCCTTACCACTTATCATCCTCCACTTCATCATCTACAGCATAACCCACTTGCATGTTACCTTCATATCACACGTTGTTGCACTTTTAACTCGTTCACCATTAGCTATTTCTTCACAGCAGCCAACGTCCCTTTCTGCCTCTTTCCACCTCATACCATCTGTTGTAGGTATCTCAACAGCACCTTGCTGTGGCCATCGTATTTCACAATGGTTCATCTTGGACCTTGCCTTCACTCATTGCATGTAGATGTTCATTAAACTATGGCATTGTCTATATATATATATATACATATATTTATATACCTATATATATGTATATATATGCATTTTCTAACCAATGCAGGGTAGGCCATATGACTTCCTCATTCAAATATGGGTAAAGCATCTTGTGTAAGATTTGGAATAGTCATTTACATTCACCTTTTTTTTAATTTCCTTTTGTGCTAAATTCTATCTTGCAGAAGATATGTGGAAAATGGCATTTTTCTTTTAGTTTAGGAATTGTCACATCAATTTCAATTTCAGATTTGCAATAATTAGATATTAATAAAATTTTTATGTTTCCAGTATTAGATTAGAATGAATGAGCATTGTAAATATCATAATTTGCTTGTTTTCATACTTTTTGCCTTCATTTCTCAAAAAAATTCACAAATGGGCATACGAATGGCACGTGCACCATTCTAATACGAGGTGATTAAATCCTAGGTTGATGACTTGCATCAATGGCCATAGTCAGGATGTGAACAAGACTTAGGATTTCCATCTTTTATGGAATAACACTAAATCCACACTGGATCTTTTTCCAATATCATCATATTTTCCTTAAATATTTCCCTCTTTTATCAGAGTTTAGTCTAAAATTAATTCAATATATATACCAATGGTCATAGTTAGGGTATATTGAGAGTTAATTTCATTTTAAACTCTATAAAAGCACCAAAATATATTTTATTCTTTACTTGAATTGAAATATGATTATTATATAATACATTCAATGACCATAGTCAAGCATGTATTATATTTTCAATCTTATTTTAATTCATTTAAAGAATCAGATATGCTTTTCAAAAATCCAATTTTAAATCATTTAAATTCATTTCATCATTTAGGATAGAATTACATCATATTTTTCAAAATCCAAGCGATCTCAAATATCTTTCTTCAATCTCTATTTCAATTCATTCTTCTATCTTATTTCAAAGATTTAGATTTCAATTTCGAAGCCCAATTTGACTTTGAGATTTCAAAATTCAATTTTATATTCAAAATTCCATTTCCAAATTTCATTTTCAAAGTTCAATTCAACTTTGAAACCTCTAATTCATCTTCTGATTTCAAATTCAAAACCAAGTTTATCTTTCTCACCTTCAAAATTCAAAATCAAGGCTTGAGTTTGATTCTGAATCTCAAAACTTAATCCTTCTTAAACTTTATATTTAATCTGGGTTTTCAAAACCCAGATTCATCTTCAAAAATCCCATTCGGACTTTCAGAATACAAATCCAAAGTTAGATCCTAATCCCAACTTGGATCCAGATTTCCAAATACAAGTCTCCACTTTTGGATCTCAGACTTTAGATCCAATTCCATTTTAGGATCCAGAATTCAACTTCCATCTTGGATCTCAGGCTTCAGATCCAAATCCATTTTAGGATCCAGAACCCAGTTCCACTTTGGATCTCAGACTTCGGATCAAAAATCCATCTTAGGGTCCAGAATCCAACTCTATTTTGGATCTCAGATTTCAGATCCTAAATCCATTTTAAGATCCAGAACCCATTTTAGGATTCAGAATCCAATTCCATCTTGGATTCCAGATCTGGGATCCAATTTTATTCAGGATCGAGAATCCAATTCCATTCCCAATTCTAGATTTCAAAACCAATTCCATCTTCAGATCTCATCTGAACTTCCGAAATCCATTTCTATTTTTAAATACCATTTGATTTTCTCAAATCCATCCTGACTTCAAATTTTAAAATCTAGAATTCAATATCACTTCAAATTTCATCTCCTTCTCTTAAAACCATATTCAAAATTCAAATTCAAAGTCAATTTCCGACTTTGAAAATTCATTCCTTTTCCTTTTACCTCAGCCTTAAATCATTCTTTCTCAAAATCAAGATTTATTCTTCCAACTCTCATTATTTCAAAGACTTAGAACTTCATATATCTTTTCTGATCTATCTAAGTTAGATTCAATCATTTAGAAATCAGTTCTTCATTCTATTATCAAGTCTATCTCAGAAAAACTTGGAGATTTTCAAAACATTTTCCCAAAAGAGCATACTTCCTTGCATTGCACAAGCATGATTCTTTGTGCATTTTAGACTTATGATAAATTCTTAGATAATGTTTAGGCAAAGCAAAAGGCATAGATTCGATCCTTGGTTCGATTACCCCTGGTAAAGGCGTCAGGAACGATCGAACCTCGTACCGACGAGTGAATCCCGTCTCTCAGTTTTCCCGCAAATATTTCAAAACGGAGGTGAGTTATTTTCTTAAATATTTTCAAAATCAAGGTCAAGTGAGACCCCGCAAAAGAATTCCTCTTCCTCTTCTTTTCTTTCTTTTCCTCTTCTCTCTTTCTTTCTGTCTTTTATTTTCTCCCTTCAAAAAAGGAGGAAATAGAGGTTGGAAAGGAAAAAAGAAGGAAGAGAGAAAATATTACGAGAGGAAAAATTTTGCGATGATCATAGTTTTGGCGACCGTGATGGGACATTTTTTTTAAAACTCCTTAGGTTGCATCAAAATGGATATTGAATATTTATTTCATTCTTAGAATAGCTAGAAGATTTTGCCAATAAGGTAAAATTGTAGTTGACTTGAATAAAAAATATGCATGTATATGCAAAAGACATTCCCTCTTTTATCTAGAGTATTTCCTCCAACGAGGTTAACTCCTCAGTTTTTAAGGGTCAAATTCAAAATTTTAGCGCTGATGACTTTCTTCAAGGAAGTTATCCATTTCCTTGATATGAGAAGAGAAGAAATATTCTTAATTTCATAAAAGCAAGTAGTGAAAAGACATTGGTAAAAGAATTTTGCATAAGAAAAGATGACTGCTGGAAATTTTGGCAGTTTTGATATCTGGGTGTTTTCCCATGATGATCCTTTTGCACTCTTTTTGAGTCATTGGGCTTTTCGGGCTTTTACATCATCCTACATTTTGGAGATGTCCTGACTTTTTTCTCTTTTTTGGGGGGAAGGGTACGTCACAAACTCCTTCATCTTGGAGATGTTTCGATCCTTCATTTATCTCAGGGATTCTATTGATGATATTGGCTCAAAAGGTCTTTCAGATGATAGCAGAAATCAAATATCTTTTAGGGTTTGTCGGTAGGTTCATCACACTCGCCTTCATCTCGACGGTAATCTGAACTGTCCCTGGAAGGATCTTTCACAAACTCCTTCATCTCGGAGATGATCCAAATCTTCTTTGGCCTCGAAGGTCTAACTCGCCTATTCATCTTCATCTTGACGACAATTGAGAGATCCCTTTTGCGGATATTTGATTGCAGCTTGAATGGATAAGGAGATATGGATTGAGTGGATTCTTTTATAGCTCAGGATATTTCCATTGTCTGAGTGCCAGAAAATCATCTTAAAACATGTGTCATAGCCATGATCAATATCAATTTGCTTCTGGCTTTTCAACGTCATCGAATATTTCTTTCGCCAATCATACCGAGGATATTTCTCTCATCCTTTTGGTTGATCAATAGGGAAAAGATTTGAATTTTATGAAAGTGCACTAGGATCGAGGCAACGAGCACTAGAGGGGGGTGAATAGTGCTTTTAAAACTTTTTGCGGAATATTTAAGGATTTTGCGAATCTCAAAGCAAACACACAAAGAACACAAGATTTTATCCTGGTTCGGTCAAACCCGACCTACATCCAGTCCCCAAGCAAAACCCGCTTGAGATTTTCCACTATCAACTTTGTAAACTACAAGATCACACAGACCATAACCGGTCCCACTTTCAGTAACAATCCTACTGAAAGCAAACAACTCCTTTACACCAAGGAGTCCTTCTTTTTACAAAAAAAAAATAACAACTTACAATACAACCTATGAGCCTTCCTTTTGAATGCAAATGAGATGCAATTGGCTTTTGAGGTTGTTGAAACACTCTACTCCCGAATTCACTATCTCTCAAAGTGATTTGAGTGAAAAACTGAAGTGAAAATATCACGTGAGTGAGAAAATCAATACTTGACTGAATAAGAGTGAAAAGCAAGATTCAAATCGATTGAATTGTTGTTCTTGATTGTAAAATGCACTCATATTTATAGTTAAAAAATTCCATACGTTGAGAGTATGAAAGGGTGTCAAAACGGTCCATTTCGAACGATCAAAACGTTTGAAAAATGAAAAGACACGCCTTTTTGAAGTTTCAGGAAAACGGCAAAATTAGTCGACTGAAACATCAGTTAGTCGACTAATAGTTAGTTATTAGTAGACTGACAGTTATCGTCGGTCGACTGATCTGTTAATCGAGCCGTTTGAAAATCTGAACTTTTGAAACTTAGTCGACTGGAGAAAAGTTAGTCGACTGATAATATCATCAGTAGACTGAAAAACCTTTTAGTCGACTACTGCTAAAAACTTCTGAAAAACAAACATTCTGTTCGGTCGACTGATAAAAAGCATTAGTCGACTGCTGCTAAAATTTACAGAAAACACATGTTCTGTTCAGTCGACTGCTGCTAATTTTCCAGAAAACATACATTCTGTCCAGTCGACTGATAAAACCTTCGGTCGACTAATTTGACAAAAATGACTTTTTAGAAAATATGGCGCGAAAGGATTAGTCGACTGATAAGTCTATTGGTCGACTAATAAACATGAAAATTTAAGAAAAGAGTTTTCTAAAAAGATTTTCAAAAGAGTTTCTTTTAGAAAAGTTTTTCTAAAGACTTTTAAGGTGAAATGCAACCTAAATATGCACTCTAAGTAAGGCTCTTACAAGAATCTAAGACCTTTAATGAATTAAACATTTGTACACTAGTCTTCAAGGATTCTTCACTGAATTCTTCAATTTCTTCATAGCCTTAGCTGAAATGCAGTTGATTCCACTTGCTCATCATCAAAACCTTGTACTTGAAGTATCATGTATGGCTTCATTGTCGTAACATTTTATCCCTTGTTTTTCACAAAAAGTTTCACCTTTTTGGAAAGAATACTAGAGATAATCTGAGGTGATTCTTTTGTGTAGTAAGAATATTTAGAATCAACAAATACTTTTAGCAAATTGGCAAAGTTTTCATGAATTCTGTGTGAAATAATCACTCAATATAGATTTTGATGCGACCTCGAGTTGAGACTTGGGAAGGAATATTTAGATTTTTGTTTTGACCGATCAGCTCGAAAGCAGGATTTGATGGAAGTACCAGCCCGAAAGCAGGATTTTGATTGACCGACGAGCTCGAAAGCAACATTTTGTTGACCGACCAGCTCGAAAGTAGGATTTATGGAAGTACAAGCTCGAAAGCAGAATTTGTTGACCGACCAGCTCGAAAGCAGGATTTTATGGAAGTACCAGCTGGAAAGCAGGATTTTATGGAAGTACCAGCTTGAAAGCAGGATTTTGATTGACCAGTCAGCTCGAAAGCAGGATTTTGTTTGACCGACCAGCTCGAAAGCAGGATTTGATTGACCGACCAGCTCGAAAGCAGGATTTGTCTGACCGACCAACTCGAAAGTAGGATTCGATTGACCGACCTGCTCAAAAGTAGGATTTGATTGATCGACCAGCTCGAAAGCAGGATTTGTTTGACCGACCAGCTCAATCCATATCTCCTTATCCATTCAAGTCTCAAGTCCCATCTCGGTCGCCAAAACTGTGATCATCGCAAAACTTTTCCCTCTCTTGTGGTTTCTCTCTCTTCCTTCTCTTTTCCTTTTCTAACCTCTTTTTTTCTTTTTTTTGAAGGGAGAAAAATAAAAGACAGAAAAAAAGAAGAGAGAAGAGAAAAGAAAGAAGAGAGAAGAGGAACTCTTTTGCGGGGTCTCACTTGACCTTGATTTGAAAATATTTAAAAAATTACTCGCCTCTGTTTTGAAATATATTGCGGCAAAATGGAGAGATGGGATCCGCTCGTCGGTACGAGGTTTGACCGTTCTAGGCGCCTTTATCAAGGATAATCGAACCAAGGATCGAATTTATGCCTTTTGCTTTGCTTAAAATATTATCTAAGAATTTATCCTAAGTCTAAATGCACAAAGAATCATGCTTGTGAAATGCAGAGATGTATGCTCTTTTTGAAAAATGTTTTGGAAATTTCCAAGTGCTTTTTAAGATGAACTTGATAATGGAATAAAGAAAACGATTTCTGAATGATTGGATTTAACTTAGAACTTTGAGATAGATTAGAGAAGTTCTAAGTCTTTGAAATGATCAGAGTTGGGAAAATAAATCTTTGAATTTGAAATGATTGGAAGATAAGTGAATAGGAAATGAAGTTTCAAAGTCAGAAATGGACTTTGAATTTGAATTTTTTAAAGTTGGATTTAGGAGAAAAAGTGGAATTGAAATCTAAATTTAAGGTTGGAAATCAGGATGAAATTTGGACTCGAACAATCCAAATGGAAAAAATAGAAATAGATTTGAAAAGTCCAGATGGGATTTTGAAAGTGGAATTGGATCAGGATAGAATTTGAATCTACAATCTTAATCCTAAGATGGAACTTGAATCTGAAATCTGAGATCCAAGATAGAATTTGATCCGAAATTTGGAATGGAATTTGGATCTGAAATTTGATATCAAAAGATGGAACCGGATCTGAGGTCTAAGATTCAAGTTTAGGGTTGGATCCGAAATTTGGAATGGAATTTGGATCTGAAGTCTAAGATCCAAAGTGGCATTGGATTCTGGATCCTAAAAATGGATTGAGATTGAATTCTAACTTTGGATTTTGGACTTTGAAAGTCCAAATGAGACTTTGAAGATGGATCTGGGTCTTTGAAAACCCATATTGAATTTAAAACTTAAAAAAAAGACTTGAATCTTGAGATTCAGAACCAATCTCAAAACATGGATTTTGAGGATAAGAAAATAAACTTGATTTTGAACTTGAAATGAGAAGATGAATAAGAAGTTTCAAAGTTAATTTGAACTTTGAAAATGGAATTTTGAGATATCAAATTGAATATGAATTTGAATTTGACAATGAATTTGGAATTTGATTTGAAAATTGAATTTTGAGTATACAAATGAATTTTAAAGTCAAATTGGACTTTGAATTTAAAGTTTGAATTGGAAATCAGAAGATGAATCAGAAATTTTAAAGTTAAATTGAATTTTTGAAATTTGATTTGAATTAGAATTTGAATTTTGGATACACAAATGATTTTCAAAGTCAAATTGGACTTCAAATTTAAAGTTAGAATCTGAAAATGATTTTTGAATTTACAGGAGTTGAAAATTGATTTGAGAAGTGAAGAAGATATCTGAAGGAAATCACTTGGATTTATGAAAAAGAATTTTGAAAATATGATGTAATTATATCCTAAATGATGAATGAATTTAAAGAATTTTGAAATTGGATTTTGAAAACCATGTTTCATTCTTCAAATGAATTGAAACAAGATTTGAAAATATAATACATCCTTGACTATGGTCATTGAATGTATTATATAGTAATCTATATTTAAATTTAGGTGAAGAATGAAACATATTTTGGTGCTTTTATAGAGTTAAAAATGAAATTGACTCTCAATATACCCAGACTATGGCCATTGGTATATGTATTGAATCAATTTTAGACTAAACTCTAATAAAAGAAGAAAATATTTAAAGAAAATATGATGATATTTGAAAAAGGATCCAGTGTGGATCCAGTGTTATTTTATAAAAGATAAAAATACTAAGTCTTGTTTACATCCTGACTATGGCCATTGATGTAAATCATCAACTTAGGATTGATTTACCTTTTACGAAATGGTACACGTGCCATTCGTGTTTCACCATTTGTGAGATTTTGGAAAATAAAGATAAAAGCATGAAAATAAGCAATTTATGATATTTACAATGCTCATTTATTCTATCTAAACAGGAAATGCAAAGTTTTTTTATTAATGTCTAACTTATTACAACACTGAAACTAAAAATATCAACCGCTTCCAGTTCGGCCTTTTCACATATTCCTGCAAAAAAAAAGGGGAGTTTAGCATGATGGAAGAAATTAGAAAAAGAATGTAAATGGTTAACTTTAACTTAAGATACTATACTCATACTAGATGAAAGATGCACATGGTCATATTATGAGAAAATATACATATATATGCATATATACATATATACATATCCATGTGTATATGTATACACGTATATATATATATATATATATATATATATATATATATATGTTATAAGCAAACAAAAACTTATGTGTAAGAGGGTATGTGTAATGGCTGAAAGCAGGAGCCATGATGGTCCAATGTGAACCATCATGAACTATGGTAGTTCCTGATGAACCACCATAGAAAGGAAGAGACACGGTGGTTCATCGTGAACCACTATGAAACGTGACAACTATGGTAGTTCTTGATGAACTACCATACAGAAAAGGGGAACACAGTGGTTCATTGTTGTGATCATCGCAAATTTTTTCCTCTCTCGTCGGTTTTTCTCTCTTCCTTCTCTTTTCCTTTTCTAACCTCTATTCTCCTCCTTTTTGAAGGGAGTGGAATAAAAGAAAGAAAAAGAAAAGAGAGAAGAGAAAAGAAAGAAAGAAAGAGAGAGAAGAGGAACTATTTTGCGTAGTCTCACTTGACCTTAATTTGAAAACATTTAAAAATTTAACTCGCCTCCGTTTTTTAAAATATTGCGGGAAAATGGAGAGACGGGATTCGCTCGTCGGTACGAGGTTCGACCGTTCCTAGCGCCTTTACCAGGGGTAATCGAACCAAGGATCGAATCTATGCCTTTTGCTTTGCCTAAATATAATCTAAGAATTTATTCTAACTCTAAATGCACAAAGAATCATGCTTGTGCAATGCAAGGATGTATGCTCTCTTGAAAATTGATTTAGAAATCTCCAAGTATTCTGAGATGAACTTGGTAAGGGAGTGAAGAAATGTTTTAATCTAACTTAGAACTTGAGATAGATCAGAGAAATTCTAAGTTTTTGAAGTAAATTAGGATTTTTGGAAAAATGAGAAAGAATGACTTGAAGCTTTTAAAAAGTGAAAGGAAATGAAGTTTCAAAGTCAAAATCGACTTTGAATTTGGATTTGAATTTAGAAAAGGAAATGAATACTTGAGATGGAATTGAATTTGGATTTTCAAGTCTGGAATGGATCTGGGATAATCAAATGGTATTTAAGAATAAAAATGGATTTAGGGAGTTCAGATGAGATCTGAAAATGGAATGAAATCTAGAATTGAGAATGGAATTGGATCTAAAGATGGGTTTATAATCTGAGATCTGAGATCTGATATAAAAGTGGGTTCTGGATCCTAGGATGGATTTGGATCTAAAGTCCGAGATCCAGAGTAGAATTGGATTCTAGATCCTAAAGTGGATTTGGATATGAAGTCTGAGATCCAAAAGTGGAGTTGGACTCTGCATCCTACAGGGAAATTGGATCTGAAATCTGAGATCCAAATGTGAAATTGGGTCTTGGATCCTAAAATAGAATTGGATCTGAAGTCTGAGATCCAATATGAGTGTTGAATTTTGGATCTTAAAGTGGATTTTGAGTTGAATTCAGAAGATGAATCAATGATTTCTAAGTGTGATTTGAATTTGGGGAAAGGAGTTTTAGAAATTGAATTTTTGAATATACAGATGAATCCCAAAGTCAATTTAGACCTTGGATTTGAAGTTTGAATTTGAAATTTATGAAAATGAATCAAGAATCTCAAAGTTAAATTGAACTTTGAGTTTGATTGGAGCTTTTGAAAATGAATTTGAAATTTCAAAGTGAAATTGAACTTTGGAATCTGATTTGAATTTGAATATATAAAAATGAATTTGAAATCTCAAGGTTGAATTGAACTTTGAGATTAAATATAGAATTTCGAAAAATGAAAGGATGAATTGGATTTGAGAAGGATTGAAGATAGATTGAGGAAGATATTTACATTATTTGGAGTTTTGAAAAAGGAATTTTGGAAAATATGATGTGGTTCTATCCTAAATGATGAATGAATTTGAAGAATTTTAAAATTGGATTTTGAAAAGCTATTTCATTCTTTAAATGAATTAAAATAAGATTGAAGATATAATACATCCTTGACTATGGTCATTGAATGTATTATATAATAATCTATATTTAAATTCAGGTGAAGAATGAAACACATTTGGTGCTTTTATAGAAATTAAAATGAAATTAATTCTCAATATACCCTGACTATGGCCATTGGTATATATTTTGAATTAATTTTAAGTTAAATTCTGATAAAAGAAAAATATTTAAGGAAAATATGATGAATTTTGAAAAACGGATCCAGTGTGGATCCGATGTTAATTTGTAAAAGATAAAAATACTAAGTTTTGTCCACACCCTGACTATGGCCATTGATATGGATCATCAACTTAGGATTAATTTACCTCTTACGAAATGGTGCACGTGCCATTCGCGTTTCACCATTGTGAGATTTTGAGAAATAAAGGAAAAATGCATGAAGAATAAGAATTCCATGATATTTACGATGCTCATTCATTCTATCTAAAAGCTGGAAATTTGAATTTCCTATTTATATCTAAGTTGTTCCAATCCTTGAAATTTGAAATAATGACATCTCTAATCCAAGAAAACAGTATAAGTTTTCCACGACTTCCCTGCAAAGAAATGAGTTAGCTCAATATGGAAAAAGATGTTTTATTGAAAGCAAAATTGTATGTGATTTGTGTTGATCCTAATGTAAGGTGCTGGGCTCATGCTAAATGAGAAAGGTATGCATAATAGGTGAAGTCAAGAGCCAGGATAGTTCGAGTTAGACCACTGTGAAACGTAACAACCTCACTCCTATACAGGGTTCAATGCTTTTTGATGATATACCTATATACAGACTGACTACAACCTGTAATGAACACGCAGGGTGGTTTCATGAAGAGGTATGTATATTCTGACTCTAACACCAGCTATCTATGTCATTGATACATTATTGGCCCCATTGGCTACAGCCAATGTCAAGTTATTGGTCCCACCCTTAATTGGTTCAATAGTCCCAGCCATACAGCAATGGACTGCTACCTCACAGGGAGTTTATAAAGAAATCCCAGCCTGTTGGTTTATTAAGATAGGAATATTTAACGTATCAAAGAACCGAGATTTATCACAACCAAATTCTCTTGGTTGCGAATGACATATTTATATAGTCAATCACTAATTTACAGCACCATCACTAAAAAAAAGTTTCCTCTTACTGTCAAAAAGTGATCTGACCTTAGGTCTATGCATACTGATAATGCTTTGGACCAACACGCCTATATACCTTCCTGATTCAACATACTAATGACTATTATCTTTAAAGTGCCCGAATTTATTAGTGACCCGAACATGGTTTAGGCTAGTTTTGAGGTACTGACCAACTAGTCCTGAGCAAATTTGTGGCAAATTTGTCATCAGATTTGTATCCTTATGTTGAATATCATCTTTCAGGTATCATTCAGAAAATACTAGGATAATTGCCATACTCTAAGTAACACCTGTTAAGGGCAAACATAATTTCCTAGCTGTGTGTGGAGAGTCATTTGTGCACAGAAAGAAAGAAGGATGAGACTACCGAAATTCAACATCTTATAGCAAAAGAGAAAAAAAAAATTAAATTTTCAGGGGCGACCTTAGATACTTAACTGATAAATGCGCAATATCTGAGAGTAATAAAATACTCCTGCAAAGAAACAAGTAGCCAAGTCAGTATCTACTATATTTCCAAATTAACAGTCTCCAAATGTATTGAATCATATACTCACCAGGGAGGCTTGAAGAGATAGGGAGAGAGAGAGAGAGCATATGCTATTATAAACAGGAGATATGAAAATAATGATCCAAAACAAAAGATGTTAGTATTAGTCAATTAAAAATTGCTAAATTAAAAGCACATTTTCTGGATCACTGGCCATTATACAAACAAGGCTGGCACCATCAATTACGAACATTAGTGGTGATCTCCTCATGCTTGCTTATTTCCCCAAAGGTTGCTCAGAATGATTTCCAGTCAGGCTATTGCCATTTAGAAGCCTGTAAGCTATTTTTAGAACCCTTGAGGCCATCCCCATGAGAAGATGTTGGGGTTGCTGGTACTATTGACGCAATGATGATGCTTGGTTATAGCAGGAGGTGCTGAGTATGACAATCAATGGTATGGCAGGGTTGTAAGGTCCCTTAATATAAATAACAATTGTGCTGGGCATGCTATAGTGAAGTGTTTGGTGTAGTTGCAGGAAGATGGGTGCAACTATGACGCAGGGAATGAACTTAGATGGAGGTATGCGTGATTTTGCAGGTGACTGCAAGCGGGTGTGTGGATACAGGGGATTAAGATGAATCAAAACAAGCAGCACAAATGAAGGTGGATAGGTGAACGAAGTGGATGCGTGGAAATGTGTGTTAATTACAGGAGAAGGATTGTGAAGGTGGTCAAGAGATAATGAATATGTGTGAGAACTGGGGTATACAGATATGCTGGAAGTTGGAGTGTACAGGTGGACAACAAATCATAACTGTGTAGGTGCGGCAATGGAATGCAGGGTGGATACAGGTGAATGTGCAAGAAATGAGGTGTGTGTGCCACGAATTACAATATGATGATTGATATGTAAGAAAGTGATACACAGATATATGCAATTAATGGTGATGTATAAACTATAAACTTAGCCTGACATGCACAGGTAACACTAGTTAATAGAAATCTATTTGGAATTTTCTAACCCCTGTTGCCATCCTTTCTTCTAATATATGACAACACAGGCACATCAAACAAAACACAAAGTTAGCCTTCCTTTGCAGAGATCAAACCAACAGAAAATTTGGGTTGCCACTACTTTGAGAATTTCTTATGTGAGGATCCCTTAATATCAAGTGTGATGTTTGCAGGGCAAACAGGACTTGGCTATGATGCACTTCCAGACATGTGACAGTCTTTGTCTTTTAGTGGTAGTGTACAGGGTTTGAAGGGTAAGGTTGTGGCTTGGAGGGCGGTAGCTCATAATGGGAGTGCCAAAGTGGCAAGGACGATGCTTGTGCCCCAACATGCTAACTGTTTGCTATACAAAATCCGGGCTACCAGCTGCAGATCAGTTTTAGCAGATCGATTTTGATGATGACAGCTGAATTAAATTTCTTATGGCTGGTACTCATTCATTAGGTTGCAATGTAAAATCTCACATGGGTCCATCGAGCAATGACCTCGGTTGTCACAACAGATCAAATCCATTATTCAGACAACTATCAAAAGTAAACTTATTATGGCAACCGAATTCAGTTAGATCATATGATCAATATATTACATATGAATCAAAAAGCAAATTCAGATAAAATGTAAATGCTATATTTGCGAAGCACAGATGCAGGGAATGGATACTCAAAAATTGGTATGATGAATCTGATGAAACTAGATGCTACATGAATGGAATGACACGAATCAATGCCTATGAATTGAATGAAGAGCAATATGAAAATCAGAAATAAAATGAATGTACAAGCTCTATGAAATCAAGCATACCTATAGTGGATTGTCAATCACCAGTCCAACATACCTGTAATTTCTGGGTTCAAATTCTGAAGCAAACAGGTCTAATGGTTCAACTCTCCTTTCACAGCCAATCCAGAGTTAATGATGTGCAATTCTCTGGAATGATTCCAGAAGGCCTGTAGGTGATTGCTGGGTAATGTAAATCGAGCATTTTGATTCACCTTCTATGCCCAAAATGTCAGATGGTATAGGATAAATGGGAATGACGCCATCACACGATCAGAAGGCAAATCCAACAAATAAATGACGTCTGTAGATGAATTAACAGTGGTACTAAAATACTAACTTTGATTAGCTACGTGCACTGCGGTACATGAAACAAAATAAGAAATAAAAATCTAAATCGATGGTCAGAAGGAACAAAAAAATAAAAAAAATTAGAGATAGAACAAGGAATCATATATGATGGACATTTAAAATAAAACAGAAGATCGAAATGTGAGCAAATGCTCAAGAACCTGCAAAAAATAAAAATAAAAAACTGAAGAGAGTTAGTAATAGCTAGCAAAAGACCGGAATCAGTGAGATAAAATACAAACATGCTTATACCGAATTAATATTTGCAGAGGTAGGAGCTAGAACATAAATTAATGTTGGACCCCTTTGATAACAGCTGAGAGGTGACTTTCTCTCGCTGAACTCCTGAACCCAACGAATTCTATATTGTTCATGTCGTGATGTGAGGGGCATACGAGTGATGGACAAAGCACCATGAAACCAGGGACGGGAGCCTCAGAAATGTAACGAACAATTGAGGGTAGAAGACATTTGAAATAGGAAATCTCAAATCAAGGATAATCGACATATGAACAGGAAATCAAACAAAACCAAATGAGATATCAGAGCTCAAGCCGATTGTAAATAGGAAATTGGACTAATAAAAGGAAAATGGATCAGAATAAAGAGCAAACATATATTGAAATTGCGATATATAGCATGATTGTATTAAAAACATTAACATCAAGCATAAAAAAAAAAATAATAAAATAAAATAAAAAAAATTGTCGAAACACATTCATTCTTTTTGTTATAGCATAAGGGTGGGTTGGTGTTGCACAGGCAACCCAACGCCACCATTGTTGCGTAAATGGGGCTGAAAAACAGAAAAATCAAAGAGAAAGAAAAGAAAAATTTACAGGAAGAGGAAAGAGCACTTACTTGATTTTGAATGGGAATCGGGACTCCTGTTGCTATCATGATTGATGAATTGGGATGAGAATCCCTTTCGATTAGGACATCCAATCAGAAGCACAGGAAGAGGGGATTGAGGGGTAAAGGGGGTATTCCCTCTGGATGTTGTAGAGAGGGCCAACTTCCTTCATCTGGTTGGGAGAGATCGAGAGAGGTTCAATACAACTGCGCAGGAGATGATTCATTCTTATGGACGCCGGATGACTTCGATTCCTCCAAACAAGATAACAAAACAAGGGGAAAATAATGCGCACTTGAGAAGGAGGAAGGTGCGATGGTGAGGAGCGGCCGATGCATGAAGGAGACGGGGGGTGGGGTGAAAACGGATTTATGAAGTAGAAGAAGAGGAATGTACAAGAAAGGGGAGGGGTGAGGGCGGTCTGGAGGAAGAGGGTCTTCGTCCCTTTTTAAAGATGGAAAGGAGGATGCGGTTGAAGATGGGGGGCTTACGAAGGAGGAGATGGAGGATTTTGTTAGAGATGGACGGCGACTGAGAGAGACGATGGGGAAGTTGAAGATCAGTGGTTCCTCCGCGGGGATGAGGGATCGAAGGGTTTTGGGAGAAGGAAGGTCGGGCCATGGAGGAGAGAGAGAGGCGGCTGAGGAAGGAAGATGGCGAGAGTTAGGGTTTTCAAAAACCTTAACTCGACTTTAAAATGAAAATAATGCTTTTTCCAAAGAAGGGCCTCTTTTAAAAAGTTTTCTCTAAAACAGGTTTCTAAAAATCATTTTGCAATTTTCTTCATTTATTTTTTATTTATTTTTGTTCTTTTCTGAATATATATTTTTTTATATATATATATATATTTTTGTATTTTCGGAATGAAAATCTAAGACTTTACGAGAAAACAAAGATTAGACACTAATTTTTTTGTATTTTTCTGAGAAATATTTACAAAAGTATTTTTCTGAGAAATATTTACAAAAGTATTTTTCTGAGAATTTTGGACCATTTCGGGGAAATTTCTTCAGAAAAAGGGGTTTTGACCCAGGTTTTGAGAAAATGTTCGAGTTTTGACTCGAATCGAGAAATTCAATGTGATGGATCCAAACGGATGTCGAATGGACTATCCGAGCTTTTTAAAGACTATTTTTGGTATTTTCTTAAAATTTGAACAAGGAGATTCAGATTTGGATCTGGGCAATGGATCCAGATCCAAAATCAATTTAAACATATAAAATGAATTTAATTTCAATAAAACTTGAGAAATGAACTGGAATTTAGATTTAAAATGACTTATTTACTCAAAAAAAAATGAATTTAGGGGCAAAAGGGGAATATTCAAAAGATTTTGAAAAATTTGGGGTGTTCACAGATGCCCCTCTTTGCTACTAAGCCGGTTGAAAGCCGAGCTTAGTGGCAAAGAAAACACTCCAAATTTTGAAAAATGCCCCAGTCAGCAGATCTGAACTGGGTGTGGAAGAATTATGGCTTTTCAGGTTTAGAGCCCTGTCCTGAATGGCTTTTGGAAGACGACATCCTCCAAAGTGATATGACTGAATGATAGAGATGAGGAAATCGTGATGGGACTTTGGGTGATAATCCCCAAATGATGAAATATAAGAATTTTGATCAAGTCTTATGGGTGAGACAAGATCAGCCTTGTGGAATGACTCAGGTTTAGCCCTTAACCTGGATGGGACGAAGATATCTCAAAATAACCTGTATGGGGAAAGGAATATATGAGGACCTTGATGGGACATTTATGAGAGAAGGCCTTGTGAGATGGAGCTCAAATAGGATCCTGTCCTGGATGGATATACAAAGCATGAATTCCTCGATGGGAAGAATCATGATGGGATTGGAGGAAAATACCTCGTCGAAACGAGACTCAGGTTTAACCCAAACCTGAAAAAGGATGGTACCTCGATGCACGAGGTTCAGGCTTAACCCTTAACCTGAAGGGGACGACCATACGGACTCCTCGAGTGGAGGGACCATGATGGGACCTTCGGAGTTTGGACGAACAAATCCGAAAAGGGGTTTGCGAAAGGAGGAAGGAAATGGGGTTCCCTAAAGCTTTGAAAAAGGGATGAACTTGGACATCTCATTGCTGAGACTGAATCAGCTTTTAATATTGACGACCTCTCACAGGAAATACAGGTTTTGACCCTTAACCTGAGTGGGAACAACCATACGGGATCCTCGGGTGAAGAAATCGTGATGGGACAGGAAGAGATACTTCAATTAAATGAAGCAATTCTTCCGGAGAATGTAAGAGATGGAACATAAGTAGATGTGAGACAACATGAACGATGAATAAGGTAACAGGAGGCGAATCTTTTAACGGTGTGAAAGATGAATAAGGCGAACCTTTTATCAAGGAGACAAATCTCTTGACAAGGCAAAAGATGGAACAAGGCAAATCATTTGGACAGGAGAAGGTAAAAGTGAAATATGAAGATGGCGATGAAGATGGCAATCCTTTTAGCAAGGAGAAGGTAAAATATGAAGATATGAAGATGGCAATAGTAAGAAGAAGGCAAAAATGTGAAATATGATGAAGGCAATGCTTTTAACAAAGAGAATGTAAGATGTGAAATATGAAGAAGGCAATTCTCTTGGTAAGGAGAAGGCGAAATGTGAGATATGAAGATGGCAATCCTTTTGGTAAGGAGAAGGCAAGATGTAAAATATGAAGAAGGCAATCCTTTTAGCAAGGAGAAGGCAAGTCTCTCGACAAAGCGAAAAACGAGGAAGGTGATCATTTAGTTAAGGAGAAAGGCAAATCTTTTGACAACGCAAAAAGACAGGGAAGGCGATCCTTTTATCAAGGAGAAGGCGAGTCTTTCGACAAAGCGAAAGACGGAGAAGGCAATCCTTTCATCAAGGAGAAGGCGAGTCTCTCGATAGAGCGAAAGTCGGAGAAGGCAATCCTTTTATCAAGGAGAAGGCGAGTCTCTCGACAGAGCGAAAGACGGGGAAGGCAATCCTTTTATCAAGGAGAAGGCGAGTCTCTCGACAGAGCGAAAGACGGGGAAGGCAATCCTTTTATCAAGGAGAAGGCGAGTCTCTCGACAAAACGAAAGACGGAGAATGTAAACAACTCTAGGTTGTATCAAAATAGATACCAAATATTTATTTCATTATTAGAATATCTAGAAAATTTTGCCAATAAGATAAATTTATAGTTGACTTCAATGCTTAAAAATGTGCACGTATGTGCGAAAGATATTCCCTCTTTTACCTAGAGTATTTCCTCCAACGAGGTTAACTTCTCGGTTTTAAGAGTCAAATTCAAAAATTTTAGCGCTGATGACTTTCTTCAAGGAGGCTATTTATTTCCTTGATATGAGAAGAGAAGAAATATTCTCAATTTCATAAAAGCAAGTAAAGAAAAGATATTGATAACAGATATTTTGCATAAGAAAAGATGACTTCCGGCAATTTCGGCAGTTTGATATCTGGGTGTTTTCCCGTGATGATCTTCTTGCACTCTTTTTTTGAGTCATTGGGTTTTTCGAGCTCTTTACATCATCCTTCATTTTGGAGATGTTCCTGACTTTTCTCTCTTTTTCAAGGAAGGGTACGTCACAAACTCCTTCATCTCGGAGATGCTTCGATCCTTATTTTTCTCAGGGATTATATATGATATTGGCTCAAAGGTCTTTAGATGATAGCAGAAATCAAATATCATTTAGGGTTTGTCGGTAGGTTCATCACATCCATCTTCATCTCGATGGTGATCTGAACTTTCCCTGGAAGGATCCTTCACAAACTCCATCATCTTGGAGATGTTTCAAATCTTCTTTGGCCCCGGGGGTCTACTCGCTTAATTCGCCTTCATCTTGAAGACAATTGAGAGATCCCTTTTGCCGATATTTGATTGCGGCTCAAAAATGGATAAGGAGATATGAATTGAGTGGATTCTTTTTTATCGCTCGGGATATTCCCACTGCCTGATTGCCAGATAGCCGTCTTTAAACATGCGCCATAGCCATGATCAATATCAATTCGCTTCTGGCTTTCCAATGTCATCGAATATTTCTTTCGCTAATCATACCGAGGATATTTCTCTCATCCTTTTGGTTGATCAAACAGGGAAAAGATTTGAATTTTACCTCTTTCGAAAAAGGTTTCACCCTTTTGGAAAGAATACTAGAGGTAATCTGAGGTGATTCTTTTGTGCAATAAGGATATTGGAATCAACAAATATTTTTAGCATATTGGCAAGGTTTTCATGATTCTATGTGAAATATTTACTCAATATGGATTTTGATGCGACCTTTAGTTGCAACTTTTGGGAAGGAATATTTAGATTTTTGTTTTGACCGACCAGCTCGGAAGCAGGTTTTTATTGGAAGCACCAGCTCGAAAGCAGGTTTTTGTTTGCCCGACCAGCTCGAAAGCAGGATTTGTTTGACCGACCAGCTCGAAAGCAGGATTTTTGGAAGTACCAGCTCGAAAGCAGGATTTTGGTTGCCCAACCAGCTCGAAAGCAGGATTTTTGATGGGAGTACCAGCTCGAAAGCAGGATTTTTTTGACCGACCAGCTTGACAGCAGGATTTTTGATATGGTAAGAATGATTTGACATTGATGGAGTTGTGACCCGAAGGCTTGGAAATGATATACTTTGATGAAATTGTGACCCAAAGGCTTGAAGATGATATACTTTGATGAAATTGTGACCCGAAGGCTTGAAGATGATATACTTTGATGAAATTGTGACCCGAAGGCTTAAAGATGATATACTTTGATGAAATTGTGACCCGAAGGCTTGAAGATGGTATACTTGGGTGAGATTGTGACCCGAAGGCTTGAAAAGGATATACATTGATGAAATTGAAACCCAAAGGCTTGATAATAAAAGACATTTGATGAGATTTGATAAACATTTAATGAGGTTGATAGACATGAGGATTTAGGATATAATGGACAATGATTCAGGTTTATCCCTTAACCTGAAAGGGAACAAAATGGAATTTAAGGAAATATAAATTTAGAAAATCAATTTAATGAAACTTGTATTTGCAAAAAGAATTCTCATAGGTAACATTATTGTCCCTGCGAGAGGTCTCAGGATTATCTCTTATCCTGAATTTAAAGATTTTAAATGAAGAAAAATTGATATATATTTAGAAAATCAAATGAAGGTTTACGAAACTTGTATTTACAAAAGAATCCTCATAGGTAGCATTATGACTCCTACGAGGGGTTTCAGGATTATCCCTTATCCTGAATGGGAAAAGAATAGAATTTAAATAGATTTAATGAAGGAAAATTGATATAAATCTAGAAGATCAATAAAGATTGATAAAACTTGTATTTACAAAAGAATCCTCATAGGTAGCATTGTGGCTCCTACGAGGGGTTTCAGGATTTTCCCTTATCCTGAATGGGGAAAGAATAAAATTTAAGAAAATTTAGTGAAGGAAAATTGATATAAATCTAGAAAATTAATAAAGATTGATAAAACTTGTATTTGCAAAAGAATCCTCATAGGTAGCGTTGTGGCTCCTACAAGGGGTCTCAGGATTTTCCCTTATCCTGAATGGGAACACCTCGGACAACGAGGGTCAGGTTTATCCCTTAACCTGAGGGGAATGAATAAAAGAATACCTCATGGAAAAGAGGCATCAGGTTTATCCCTTAACCTAAAAGGGTAAAGAATTGATAATATTTAATAGAATTGAGGAGAAATTGATAAAACTTGATAAAATTGATATAAACTTGATAAAAATATGAATAAAATGAATGAAACTGATATAAATATTAAATTTAACTGAAAATTTATAAGATTTAAGAGGAAAAGGAGTTTTTCTGATCCTGCCTGCATATGGGATCTTGGGAGGAAAAAATGTTTATTTAAAAGATAAATGAGAAATCATTTTGGAAAGAAAATTCATGTGTAAGAAGAACGATCAGTGCGAGATCCGATCCTTTTTAAAAGGAATCATCATGAGGGTTAATTTTGAAGATAATGGTTTTGAAAAACCCATTTTAAGAAAAATCAATGTAATAGTTTACTTTGAAAAAGATTTGATTAAAATATTGAATTTTCGGTGATCATGAAGGAGTTTCTGCAGAAGTTCTCAAGATTTTTATGATTTTGAAAATCCCTCCTAGGTAATATCATTTCTCTCATGATGATGTTTTTAGGATTGTCCCTTAATTTAAAAAGAATAGGAGAAATACAAATTTTTCTAAAATAAATGCCCCATCGTGGCAAAGGATAGAGGTATTTGATATCAACAGGTTTGAAGAAAATTTTGACATTTTCATTGATAGGAAAACATTGATAACAATGACTGAAATATTTACAAGTTTGTTGACCAAAGGCCACAAAAGACTAGGACTGAGTTGTCCCTATTAGGTGACTAAAAAAGAGAGAAAGCAGAAAAAGAAACATTGACATGGTTCAGGATGCTAAGCCAGGACGGGTAGCTACTCTTCTTTTCGATCTTCCACCAGCAGATGTTTATCAATGCAGTCTTGGACGATGTTTTTGAAAACAAAGCAGTGCTCGATGTCGTGCCCCATCGCCCGATGGAATTTGCAGAACTGATCTTTGAATCTTCCCATGGTGATAGGAGGATCTGCCACCTTGGGGAGTTTAACCATCTCTTTTGTTGTCATATACTCAAGAACTTCCTCAAGTGTTTGCTCTAAGGGGGTAAACTCGCAGTCATATCCCCAACCGTCATGCTTCGGCTTCCCTTGGGGCTTAGACTCTAACTGGATGCTCGAGGGAGGGCTGCCATTCTGCCTGCTGATCTCACTCTTTTGACTGAAACAATCATCTCTGCCTGACCCGCCAGTGTGGTTCTTTCTGCCACCTCTTTTGTTTTTGCCATTGTTGTTGGAGGAACTGGTAGAAAATGTAAAGTTGGTTTTCTTTTTCACATCTTGACTGCCTCCTGCCAAGGTGAGGCCATGATAGGTTCCATTCTCTAATCCCATTTCGAGTCATTTGACTCGCTCTATTAACTTGATGAAGGATTTAGACGGGGAAGTAGAGATCAGACCCTTCAGAGGTTGAGAGAAATTGTTCAAAATTATTGAGAGTGCATGCCCCTCTAATATTGGATCCTTCATCCTGTTGCAGGTGGATCTCCATCTATGAATGAAATCCTTTGCCCTCTCATTGTCATTTTGCTTTAGGTTGAAAAGATGGTTGAGGGTAGGCGGAGCCTCGGTATTGAAGAGAAACCTTTCAATGAACAAGTTGATGACTTTGTCAAATTCTCGCAGTTCAATCGGGTTGATGTGGTCGGCATACCATCTTGCTGCAACTCCCTCCAGACTGCGTGGAAAGCATAAGAATAAAGCCCTATTGTTCTTTCTGAATCGGTTGCACTCGACGAAAAATGTGGCCAGATGAGCCTTGGGGTTGCCGGTCCCATCAAATTTTATGAATTTACGAGGAAGATCTTCTCAGTTGTCATCTCCTTCTAGGCCGTCATAAAAATCTGCGCCGATGTAGACCTTTTTGCCTTTGTCCTGGGTTTGTAAGTCTTTGATCGCACGAGTCATTTCTCTTATTTGCTCCTGCATCGGATCTTCTGCTGGGATCTGACCTTTGGCTTTGCTTGCTGACTGGTGCCCCTCATTGACTTTCTTGGGTCGATACAAGGGATTGTGAAAATATGTCGGCTCCTCTTCCTCTGAGTCCTCCTCTGCCGACTCTGAAGTGCTGTCATACTGAACTTGCTTCTTGCTGACTTTTCCCTTGGCTTTGCTTTTAGAAGATATTTTCTCAGGGTTTTCCTCAGCCTGTTCAGACATCATTTTGGCCATCACTTTCCGAAACAACTTGTATGTAGCTGAATCAATATTGCTCTCTACTTCTTGGCCCTGCTGCTTGGATGACCTGATGGAGTTCATTTCTTCTCCTTCACTGTCGCTTTGCTGGGGCACTGTTTCCTTTCCAGTCTTTGCCCGAACCATGATGAAATGTCAACGTCCTCTCTGAAGGTAAGAATGGGATATTTAGGAAAAAATTTTGAGGAAAATTATGATAAAGGAAGAAATCAAAGTCTGATGATGAAAATATCCCATTACGAGGGATCGGGTTGTCACCAAAAAAAATTTTGTGACAACCACATTGTTTTTCTGAAAAACAAATATTTAATTTTGAAAGGGACATATCCTGACAAAAATTTATTTTATCACAAAAGAATTTTGAAAAGGATATTTTAAAGAAAATTTTGAAGAATTGCAGGCACGATCAAAGAATTTGAAGAAATCAGAAGAATAAAGGGAAAGATACACCTGAGTTTAAAAAGAGAAAATTTTGAATAATATATACCCAGGGTTTTGAAGAATATGGGGAAGATATAAAATATCATACAATCACAGATATACAAACAAGGATGTACAAGCAACATTCCCTAAGGCTGACTCTATATGCAATATTTGAAATGGCTGATAGGACCTTAATCCTAACTCTATGATTTAGATCATCTGATTCCAATCAAGGTACGCCGATATACTCAAGCCGAAGCTAGAAGTACGTGGCATATAAGATATCTCTTCGATTCTAAGGAAAAAGGCTTCCCAACATCCTTGAGCACCTACCGATATACCTCGGACTATGGCCCTTAGGTACGTGGTAGGGGGGCGCGAACCCAAATAAGTGGTCTAGTTGTGAGGCTCTCTCCCGAACTATGGTTCAGTGAGACAGCCCAGCAACGTGAAGACCGGGACAATATAGGTAGGGATGTTTTCAAAATATGATTAACATGCAATAAAAATCAGAAGGCTCTAATGCAAGTCCTAAAGAGATAGATTTAAAATAAAGAGAAGCATACACTTGCATACATTGTTTTGTATTCAATCCCTAAAAATTGAGGAGAGTTGTATTTCAACCTAGATCTAATGTGAACATGGATATAATCTCCTCAATATGGTCCTACCAAACCAGACTTAGATCCTATATGCAATGATGTCAGCTTTAGGACAAAATCTAGGCTCCTAAGGTTTGCATGGAAATGTAGCTGACATAGAAGAATAAAGACTTAGATTATATAAAAGCAAAGCAAAGGCATAGATTCAACCGGACGAACACGAGGTCCCATCACGGTCGCCAAAACTGTGATCATCGCAAAATTTTTCCTCTCTTGTCGGTTTTTCTCTCTTCCTTTTCTTTTCCATTTCTAACCTCTATTCTCCTCCTTTTTGAAGGGAGTGGAATAAAAGAAAGAAAAAGAAAAGAGAGAAGAGAAAAGAAAGAAAGAAAGAGAGAGAAGAGGAACTATTTTGCGTAGTCTCACTTGACCTTAATTTGAAAACATTTAAAAATTTAACTCGCCTCCGTTTTTTAAAATATTGCGGGAAAATGGAGAGACGGGATTCGCTCGTCGGTACGAGGTTCGACCGTTCCTGGCGCCTTTACCAAGGGTAATCGAACCAAGGATCGAATCTATGCCTTTTGCTTTGCCTAAATATAATCTAAGAATTTATTCTAACTCTAAATGCACAAAGAATCATGCTTGTGCAATGCAAGGATGTATGCTCTCTTGAAAATTGATTTAGAAATTTTCAAGTATTCTGAGATGAACTTGGTAAGGGAGTGAAGAAATGTTTTAATCTAACTTAGAACTTGAGATAGATCAGAGAAATTCTAAGTTTTTGAAGTAAATTAGGATTTTTGGAAAAATGAGAAAGAATGACTTGAAGCTTTTAAAAAGTGAAAGGAAATGAAGTTTCAAAGTCAAAATCGACTTTGAATTTGGATTTGAATTTAGAAAAGGAAATGAATACTTGAGATGGAATTGAATTTGGATTTTCAAGTCTGGAATGGATCTGGGATAATCAAATGGTATTTAAGAATAGAAATGGATTTAGGGAGTTCAGATGAGATCTGAAAATGGAATGAAATCTAGAATTGAGAATGAAATTGGATCTAAAGATGGGTTTATAATCTGAGATCTGAGATCCGATATAAAAGTGGGTTCTGGATCCTAGGATGGATTTGGATCTAAAGTCCAAGATCTAGAGTAGAATTGGATTCTAGATCCTAAAGTGGATTTGGATCTGAAGTCTGAGATCCAAAAGTGGAGTTGGACTCTGGATCCTAAAGGGAAATTGGATCTGAAATCTGAGATCCAAATGTAAAATTGGGTCTTGGATCCTAAAATAGAATTGGATCTGAAGTCTGAGATCCAATATGAGTGTTGAATTTTGGATCTTAAAGTGGATTTGGAGTTAAATTCAGAAGATGAATCAAGGATTTCTAAGTGTGATTTGAATTTGGGGAAAGGAGTTTTAGAAATTGAATTTTTGAATATACAGATGAATCCCAAAGTCAATTTAGACCTTGGATTTGAAGTTTGAATTTGAAATTTATGAAAATGAATCAAGAATCTCAAAGTTAAATTGAACTTTGAGTTTGATTAGAGCTTTTGAAAATGAATTTGAAATTTCAAAGTGAAATTGAACTTTGGAATCTGATTTGAATTTGAATATATAAAAATGAATTTGAAATCTCAAGGTTGAATTGAACTTTGAGATTAAAAATAGAATTTCGAAAACTGAAAGGATGAATTTGGAGATCTCGAAATGATGAAAGGTAAGAATTTAGATCAAGTCTCGTGGGCGAGACAAGATCAAGCTTTTGAAAAATGAAAAATCATCCTTTCATTTTTCGAAATTCTATTTTTAATCTCAAAGTTCAATTCAACCTTGAGATTTCAAATTCATTTTTATATATTCAAATTCAAATCAGATTCCAAAGTTCAATTTCACTTTGAAATTTTAAATTCATTTTCAAAAGCTCCAATCAAACTCAAAGTTGAATTTAACTTTGAGATTCTTTATTCATTTTCATAAATTTCAAATTCAAACTTCAAATCCAAGGTCTAAATTGACTTTGGGATTCATCTGTATATTCAAAAATTCAATTTCTAAAACTCCTTTCCCCAAATTCAAATCAGACTTAGAAATCCTTGATTCATCCTCTGAATTTAACTCCAAATCCACTTTAAGATCCAAAATTCAACACTCATATTGGATCTCAGACTTCAAATCCAATTCTATTTTAGGATCCAAGACCCAATTTCACATTTGAATCTCAGATTTCAGATCCAATTTCTCTTTAGGATCCAGAGTCCAACTCCACTTTTGGATCTCAGACTTCAGATCCAAATCCACTTTAGGATCTAGAATCCAATTCTACTCTGGATCTTGGACTTTAGATCCAAATCCATCCTAGGATCCAGAACCCACTTTTATATCGGATCTCAGATCTCAGATTATAAACCCATCTTTAGATCCAATTCCATTCTCAATTCTAGATTTCATTCCATTTTCAGATCTCATCTGAACTCCCTAAATCCATTTCTATTCTTAAATACCATTTGATTATCCCAGATCCATTCCAGACTTGAAAATCCAAATTCAATTCCATCTCAAGTATTCATTTCCTTTTCTAAATTCAAATCCAAATTCAAAGTCGATTTTGACTTTGAAACTTCATTTCCTTTCACTTTTTAAAAGCTTCAAGTCATTCTTTCTCATTTTTCCAAAAATCCTAATTTACTTCAAAAACTTAGAATTTCTCTGATCTATCTCAAGTTCTAAGTTAGATTAAAACATTTCTTCACTCCCTTACCAAGTTTATCTCAGAATACTTGGAGATTTCTAAATCAATTTTCAAGAGAGCATACATCCTTGCATTGTACGAGCATGATTCTTTGTGCATTTAGAGTTAGAATAAATTCTTAGATTATATTTAGGCAAAGCAAAAGGCATAGATTCGATCCTTGGTTCGATTACCCCTGGTAAATGCGCCAGGAACGGTCGAACCTCGTACCGACGAGCGAATCCCGTTTCTCCATTTTCCCGCAATATTTTCAAAAATGGAGGCGAGTTAAATTTTTAAATGTTTTCAAATTAAGGTCAAGTGAGACTACGCAAAATAGTTCCTCTTCTCTCTCTTTCTTTCTTTCTTTTCTCTTCTCTCTTTTCTTTTTCTTTCTTTTATTCCACTCCCTTCAAAAAGGAGGAGAATAGAGGTTAGAAAAGGAAAAGAGAAGGAAGAGAGAAAAACCGACGAGAGAGGAAAATTTTTGCGATGATCACAATTGTGAACCACTGTGAATTCACAGCAACTATGGTAATTCTTGATGAACTACCATAGAAGAAAGGGGAACACAATGAACCACTGTGAAAACACAGTAGGTTCCCTAACTTGGTCACATAACCAGCAGATTGAATTGATTACATAGCTCTGTGATCATCGCAAAATTTTTCCTCTCTCATTGGTTTCTCTCTCTTCCTGCTCTTTCCCTTTTCTAACCTCTATTTTCCTCCTTTTTGAAGGGAGAAGAATAAAAGGAAGAAAAAGAAAGAGAGAAGAGAAGAGAAAAGAAAGAAAGAGAGAAGAGAAGAGAAACTCTTTTGCGAGTTTTCACTTGACCTTGATTTGAAAAGAATTTAGAAATTTAACTCGCCTCCGTTTTGAAAAATATTTGCGGGAAAAGGGGAGACGGGATTCGCTCGTCGGTACGAGGTTCGACCGTTCCTGGCGCCTTTACCAGGGGTAATCGAACCAAGGATCGAATCTATGCCTTTTGCTTTGCCTAAATATAATCTAAGAATTTATCCTAAAAGATCTAAATGCACAAAGAATCATGCTTGTGCAATGGAAAGATGTATGCTCTTTTGAAAATTGATTTAGAAATTTCCAAGTATGTCTAAGATGAATTTGGAAAGGGAGTGAAGAAATGTTTGAATCTAACTTGAGATAGATCATAGAAGTTCTAAGTCTTTGAAGTAAATCAGAGTTGGAAAAGTAAATTTTGATTTTTGGAAAAAGGATGATTTGAAGGTGAGATAAAAGGAAAGAGAAAGGAAATTTTAAAGTCTGAAATGGACTTTGAATTTTGGACTTGGATTTAGGAGGGATAAAGCTGTGGAAAGAGGAATTTAGAATTGAAACTTCCAAAGTCATAATGGACCTTTTGAATTTAGAATCGATTTTCAAGGGTCGATTTTGAATTCAATGTAGGAATTTGAATTTTGAATTCAGATTTGAGAAATAATATTGGCTTTTGAAAATAGAAGATGAGTTTAGATTTGAAATGGAATCTTGATCTGATATCTGAGATGGAACTGGATCTGGGTTTTGAAATAGAATTTAGATATAAAATTTGAGATCCAGGATGGAATTGAATTCTGGATCCTAAAGGGAATTTGGATCTGAATCTGAGATCCAAGGTAGAACTGGGTTCTGGATCCTAAAATGGATTTTGGATCTAGAATCTGAGATCCAAAGTGGAATTGGATTCTGGATCCTAAAATGGAACTGGATCTTAAATCTGAGATCCAATGTAGAGTTGGACTCTGAACCCTAAGATGGATTTGGATCTGAAGTCTGAGATCCAAATGTGAAATTGGAGTCTGGATCCTAAGGAGGAATTGGATCTGAAGTCTGAGATCCAATATGAGGGTTGAATACTGTGTTGAATATTGGATCCTAAAATGGATTTGGAGTTTATATTCAGAAGATGAGTCAAAAACTCCCAAGTTAGATTTGAACTTGGAAAATGAATTTTGAATATACAGATGAATCCCAAAGTCAATTTGGACCTTGGATTTAAAGTTTGAATTTGAAATTTAGAAAAATGAATCAAGAATGTCAAAGTTAAATTGAACTTTGAGTTTGATTAGAGCTTTTGAAAATGAATTTGAAATTTCAAAGTCAATTTGAACTCTGAAATCTAATTTGAATTTGAATATATAAAAATGAACTTGAAATCTCAAAGTTGGATTGAACTTTGAGATTAAAAATAGAATTTCGAAAAATGAAAGGATGAATTGGATTTGAGAAGGATTGAAGATAGATTGAGGAAGATATTTATATTACTTGGAGTTTTGAAAAAGGAATTTTTGGAAAATATGATGCAGTTCTATCCTAAATGATGAATGAATTTGAATAATTTTGAAATTGGGTTTTGAAAAGCTATTCAATTCTTTAAATGAATCAAAATAAGATTGAAGATATAATACATTCTTGACTATGGTCATTGAATGTATTATATAATAATCTATATTTAAATTCAGGTGAAGAATGAAATACATTTGGTGCTTTTATAGAATTTAAAATGAAATTAATTCTCAATATACCCTGACTATGGCCATTGGTATATATTTTGAGTCAATTTTAAGTTAAATTCAAATAAAAGGAGAAAATATTTAAGGAAATATGATGAATTTTGAAAATGGATCCAGTGTGGATCCAGTGTTATTTCGTAAAAGATAAAAATCCCAAGTCTTGTTTACATCCCGACTATGGCCGTTGATGTAAATCATCAACTTAGGATTAATTTACCTCTTACGAAATGGTGCACGTGCCATTCGTGTTGCCATTGTGAGATTTTTTTGAAAAGTAAGGGGAAAATGATATGAAAACAAGTAATTTTATGAAGATGCATGCTCATACATTCTATCTAAAACAGGAAATGTACAATTTTCATTAATATCTGACTTATTACATTGTTGGAATTGAATTTGAAGTCCTAATCTAAGAAGGAAATTTGCATATTAGATGTATTTCCTACAAAACACTTGGTTAGTGTAAGGCAAAATTGCAAGAAATGCAGGATGATGGAAAGATATCCGGTAAAACCCGAATGCCAAATTTATAGAGAAGGTACATGGGACTGCACTTATCTAAACAGATGTAAGAATGTATTTACACACAGAAAATATATATTATCTAAAAAAAGACAAGAGGATGCATCTACCTAACTGCTGTATGTGGCAGTGGAGGGTTGACCCGGTGTATTATTTAAAGATGGTAAAACCATTTTTTTTTTATTTATCATTCAACCGCTGTATCTATCTAGAATGATGTGAACAGGCCGACTGAGGAGGCGCCAATCAAAACTATGGTAAGTATACTAATCTCAATTATGTATACAATGGCCCTAAGAGAACTATCAATAAATTGGATGGATCTACCAATAATATAAAATGCAACAGTGAAGAAACAAGATAATCACCATTATTTAGTTAAAAAAAAAAAATTCTTAGAGGCTTGGGTTTACAAAAGAAAAACCTGAGCATGACCAGATTTATCATTTTCCTCAAGTGTTAATTTTAACTGAACATTAGCCCTGCACATATCCGACTCTTACCATTCAGAGCATATCAGGATAACTGCAACATTTTGCAGTAACTAGTAAGTCAGAATTTGTTTTTTTAGTCAGCACACTAAACTGTAGCTAAATACAAAGATATAGCAGTGAACAGGGGAACATGACATATGGTGACATATAGATCTAGAAAATTATCATAATTTCCCAGCCGTTGATCCTTGAGAACACACAGGAATATAACAACGTGTTGAGCTTATAGTGATCATAGTGGTAAAATGCAAGGATCTCCTGATCTTTATACCCATCTCTAAGACATTGAGGGTGTTCCATGAAAAGGCCAATGTGTAATGTGACAGCCCAAATATTAACAATCAGTTACTGTTTGACAGGATGGACTACATGTTTAACATTCCTTGAACCCTCAGATTCAAATACTTGAGAGCTCAACTGGGAACCCAGGGAGCTGCAATAATCATTAATATGTTGGCAGGTCCTGTAAATGTAGGAAGAAGAGACCACAATGTTTCTTTGCAAAAAGAAGAAGTCCAGTTCTGTTGTACTTTGGAATGCAGTGCTGTTAGTGGGAATAACAGGATGCTGTTGAGATACTCACAGCAAGTGGTATGGGGTAATTACGTGGCATGATACATGCCATATGCTTAGATATGCCCTTTATCAACCATTAATGCCTATGCTATGTCTGATGACTTTTGATCTCAACAAAGTTGACAACATTGATATTTACTGGTATTGAGCCGTGAACACCTATCAACCTAAACTCAGTCCATTTGGCAAGGACCGGCATATCTACTATTTAACACTTTCTAGAATTCAATTTTACCGTTGACTTACTAAGACAGATCGTGTAAACTTATTGGCTACCTAAACAAGCAATATACATCATCTAATCTAATACCCATCAAGCCAATTAACGACAATTATTTTTAAAACATGGCACTTAATCCAAACTTTTAAGCTGAGTTGAGCATTAAATTGATCTGTCAGTATGATTATTAGCAGGAATAGTGTTTAACATTTATGTATGGAAATGTTAGTGAAAGAACAGATTAAAATAACATGGTATGACTTAGATATAGGGCTCGACAGTGATCGATTACCATGATCCCGAACATAGATGCAGAAACGTAACTACCAAACATACCTTACTAGTAGTTGGTGACACCGATGATCAGGTAGCTGGGCAGTGTGTAGATGGGCAGAGGCTAGTAAGATTATACCTGTAAAAAGAAAAAAAAAGAAAAAAAATAAGAACATATCAATCTCAAATCAGGATATGTGATTATCGATCATGGATTATAAGGCAGTTGTAGCCATTGTGAGTCTGGAAATATATGGATGTCGTGAAGGGCGAATGAAGCTTCAGAGAGGGGACAGATGAGGTGCATTGTGCACAACATGAGAGTAAGCAGAGGTTACACTGAGTAATAACCTACAATGATTCACATATACATACTTGGCAACACTATGCTGTGAGTGGTGGCGCAAATTCCGAACCTGATTTTCTTCCCATGTCAACGATAATATACAAGTGAAGGCCAGGATGCAGAGATCAGCACGTTACAACAGACGAGATATAGAGAATAAAATTATGCGAAGTTTGCCATGGCGAAATCATAACTGAAACAACCACAATATTTGCAAATCTGTGGACCTAAAATCCCAACTCACGCAGTCAAACTGCGTATCTGAAGCTCCACCTTGATATAATGAGATTGCCAGAATGATACTAATGTAAATATCCACTTCAAATGTGCAACAAGACAAGACAATCAGGAATCATATAATTAATTAGTATATAATGAAAATGCCATGGTGGTGATGATAAACAGGAGGTATTGAGCTGAAACCATTCATGCTGACAGCAATATCCTTGACTTATTGCCCATCATGGACGATTGCTGAATCGAGATACTGCCTCATGTCTTTAATTCACCGACCCATTCTAGTGTATTGACGTTAATCTGCTTAGGTAAGCATAATGAGGCATGTAAATAATGAAAGGTACTAGAAAAGCAGGGTCGAGTTTTCATGTCATCCACGTCACCAATTTTAAGGAGGTCACAGGATCCGGACCAGGGGTGTGGAAAAGAAATGAAAAATAACAACCTACTACCAAATATAGCATCATAGTAAAAAAAAAACAGATGGTCAGGGCTCAATCCGATGGTAGATATCTCGATGGTACAGTAATCTCTGTCTATATTGAGATAGATTCCTGACGCCTCATATGATTTGATAAACATGAGAATGCAATAAGTAACGCAGATTGAAGCAAACAGGTCAAAACAGAGAAAATTGATTAAAACAGAATAGCCATTGAAAGAGACTTCAAGAAATGCATAGAATGCAGGCTTGGTTTTTTTTTTTTTTTTAGGCTTCTCCACTTTGCCTTAATCGCAGGGATCAAAATGCAATTTCATTGTAAAAGAGAGCACGACATCCCTTTTAGGGAAAGAAGATGCAGTGATTACGAGCAAGGCACAATGAATCAAATTCAAGAAATATTAAATCACAATGGTATTACCTAATTCAAACAATTACTCCTGCAAGAAACAAATCATGAAGACGAAATAGATTAATAATACTAAACTATGAGATATCATGAAGAAACTTTATAGAATAATACTAAAAAAAAAGTTTGTGAAGCAAAGCTAGATGATAGGCTAAAAGAGAAACTTACAAATACAGTGGTTTGCGACCGTAACAAATTTAACAACATGAATGACTAAAGAATGTACAAGTTCAGTAACAACATATATTAGAGGAATAAGATGACAAATTAACAGAGGAACTGCGGTAATCGTGAGAAAATACTAAACACAGCGAGCGATTCATAACAAAACTAAAGAAAGAGAGAGAAAGAAAAAAAAAAGGAAAGAAGAAAAAAAATGTGGGAATCTGATATCATTCCGTTGGTTGTTGCACAATAGAAGGATCGGTGTTGCAATAAGCAATCCCAGTCTCTCCGGAGTGCGTTAATAAGGACTGATGTAAAGAAAGGGGAAAAGAATAAACAGGGGAAAAGGATTTACCGTATTCCCCTTTACAGAAGTGGCTGGTCTTCTTGGTTCTGCTCCTTCCTTTGACGAATGAGAGATAGTCCGTTCCTTCAGCAACCCGGGTGCCTGCTGATTGGGGAAGAAGACTGGCTGCTTGAGATTCCGATGAAGATTACTCGTGATGGGTGTTACTCAACGAAGATGGATGCCCGATAGCAGATGCGAAAAAAAATATCTCTTAAGAAGATCGATGATGTGAATCATGGGTGCCTTTTTTTTTTCCCCCTCATTCCCCTCCTGCGTCACTCTTCTTATAGGGGAAGATGAAGGTTCGAGAAGGAACATACTTCAGTTGCAGATCGACGGCTGAGGTGAGAAGATTGTGCGTCGTTGGCAATCGAAGGTGGAGAAACATAGCGTGCCAGGCCGTTGGCGATCGAGGTTTTTTTTTTGGGAGTTTGGACGAAGGTGGATGCACGGATGATGAAGAGGTTGCACATGGGGCTGGCGGGGAGGCTTCGTGAAGGGGAGGGGCGGCTGAGGGAGGAGGGCGAGTTAGGGTTTTCAAAAACCCTAACTCGACCTTTAAACCTTAAAAATTAGTTTTTTCCAAAAAAGGCCTCCTTTTCAAGTTTTTCTAAAAAGATGGTTAAAGGTGAGTTTTTCGGTAAAATCTTCAAAAACCACATAGTCTTTCCTAATTTCTTTGGTTTTTTGCATGATTTTTCCATTTTTTTTGTATTTTTGGAACAGAATCTAAGTTTTTTACATGAAAACAAAGATTAAACGCTAATTTTTTTTTTGTATTTTTCTGAGAAATATTTACAAAAGTATTTTTCTGAGAATTTCAGACCATTTCGGGGAAATTTCTTCAGAAGAAAGGGTTTTGGACCCAAGTTTTCGAGAAAATATTCGAGTTTTAAACCTCGAATTGAGAAATACAATTCGATGGATCCAAACGGATACCGAACGAAGTGTCTGAGCTTTTCAAAAGCTATTTTGGTAATTTTTAGAAATTGATTAAAAAAAAAAATTGGATAATGAAGCTCAGATTTGGATTTTGATCTAGATCCGGATCCGAAACTGAGTCAGATATGTAAAATGAATTTAATTTCAGAAAAGTTTGAGAAATAAAATGGAATTTAGATTAGAAAACTGACTCAATTACCCAGAAAATGGGGGAAAAGGGCAAAAGGGGATATTTACAACATTTTGAAAATTTTGGGGTGTTCAGAGATGCTCCTCTTTGCTACTAAGCCGGTTGAAAGCCGAGCTTAGTGGCAAAGAAACACTCCAAATTTTGAAAAATGCCCCAGTCAGCCAATCTGAACTAGGTGTGGAAGAATTTATTTTGAAAGCACGACTATTCAGGCTTGAAACCTTATTCTGAATGGTCCCGGGGGGATGAAATCCTCGACAATGATACAACTGAATGATAAAAATGAGGAAATCGTGATGGGACTTTGGGCGAAGATCCCAAAATGGTGAAAGGTAAGAATTTTGATCAAGTCTCATGGGTGAGACAAGATCAGCCCTTTGGAATGACTCAGGTTTAGCCCTTAACCTGGATGGGACAAAGATAGATCAAGATAATTTGGATGGGGAAAGGAAACATAAGCGGACCATCGATGGGACATTTTGAGAGAAATGCCTCATGAGATGAAACTCAAGGACGATCCTTTCCTGGATGGATGCACAGAGAGCACAGATTCCTTTGTGGGGAAAACCATGATGGGACGGGAAGGATTACCTCGTCTGAACGAGGCTCAGGTTTAAACCAAACCTGAAAGGAAGGTACCTCACGGAGCGAGGTTCAGGCTTCACCCTTATCCTGAAAGGGACGACCATACAGAATCTTTGAGTGAAGAAACCGTGATGGGACAACAAATGCATCGCCGAAGCGAGATTCAGGTTTAACCCTTGACCTGAGTGGGAGATGATGCGGAATCTTCGAATGGAGAAACCGTGATGGAACTAGAAAGGACATCTAGTCGGAAATGGGACTCAGGTTTAACCCTAACCTGAACGGAAGGTACCTCGTGAAGTGAGGTTCAGGCTTAACCCTTAACCTGAAAGGGACGATGATACGGAATCCTCGGATGAAGAAACCATGATTGGGCCTTCGGAATTTGGACGAACAAATCCAGAAGGGGTTTGCAAGAAGAGAAAAACAAGGGATTCCCTAAAGCTTGGAAAGGGGATGATCTGGGGCATCTCATTGCTAAGACTAAAATTAGCTTTCTAAAAACAGACGACCTCTCGCAGAAGTTTTGGGTGGTACCTCGAGGAGCGAGGTAACATGTTTAATCCTTAGCCTGAATGGATACAAAATCCTCGAGGAGCGAGGAAAACTGCGATGGGCCTCTAGACTTTGCACAACAAGTCCACGAGGGGTTTTTTGCAAAAGAATGAAAATGGGGGTCCCTAAAGCTTGAAAAGGGGTTGTTCTTGGGCGCCTCATTGCTGAGACTGAAAATAGCTTTTGACAATAACAGATCTTTTGCAAAAAGTTCAGGTTTAACCCTTATCCTCAGCGGGAACTGTCTATGGCGAGACAGTGGGAAACACAGGGAAGTGTGCGAATCTGAGAGCGCTCAGATCAGACGGAAGGGAAGGACCTTTCAGTCCTAAGGAGGGATGACGTCAGGATACGTCAAAACGATCTCAAGCTCACACTTCATGTTGGGATTATTAGAAAATATTGCCAATAAGATGCCAAAAATTATAGTTGATTCAGAATGATTGAATTGTGCTCATGTGTGAAAATATCACCTCTTTCTACCTAGAGTATTAATTCCAACAGGGCTAACTCTGTAGAATTTAAGAATCAAATTCAAATTTGTTTGCTGTTGAGTTTCTTCAAGGAAGATATCAATTCCCTTGACATGAAAAGAGAGGAAACATTCTTAGCTTCATAAAAGCAATTAAGTGAAAAGATATTGATAATGAAGTTCACATAGATAAAGATGATTCTTGACAGTTTCGGGCAGTTTGATATCTTGGGCATTTCCCATGATGATCTTTTTGCACTCTTTTGAATCACGGATCTTTTCTGGGTTCTTTTACATCCTCCTTCATTTTGGAGATGTCCTGACTTTTCTCTCTTTTTTTAGGAAGGGTACGTCACAAACTCCTTCATCTTGGAGATGCTCCGATCCTTCTTTTTCTTTCCCAGGAATTATGACATTGGTTCTTGGGTTGAAATCTCTAAATGATAGCAGAAATCAAATATCTTTTAGGGTTTGTCGGTAGGTTCATCGCATCCGCCTTCATCTCGACGGTGATCCAAACTTTCCCTGGAAGGATCTGTCACAAACTCCATCATCTTGGAGATGTTTCAAATCTTCTTTGGCCTCGGGGGTCTAATCGCTTAACTTGCTTTCATCTTGACAACAATTGAGAGATCCCTTTTGCGGATATTTGCTTGCAGCTTAGATGACTGAGGATATATGGATTGGGTAGGTTCTTTTTACTGCCCAGGATATTTCCACTATCTTACCGCCAAAAGAATAATCTTTAAGAATGCGCCACAGCTATGATCAATATCAGTTCACTTATGGCTTTTCAACATCATTGAATTTTCCTTTGCCGGTCATATCAAAGATTTTTCTTCATCCTCTCGGTTGACCAACAGATAAGTCTTGAATTTAATTCTTATTTCGCAAGAGTCTTGCTCCTTCGAAAATGATACTGAAGGTAGTTTGAGATAATTCTTTGTGCGATGAAAACTTTGAGATCAACAATGACTTTTGATAGCAAATTGGCAAAAGTATTCTATAAATCCCTGATGAAAGAAATTACTCGATATCGAATTGACATGTCCGTGACAAAATTCTCCTCTCTTTTTCCCCAAAAAGAGAGACTCAGGCTTAAGCCCTTACCTGAATGGGGAGTGTTGGAAATACTCCTCTCTTCCTTGAAAGAGGAGGTGTTTGCAAAACGGAACTTTCGAAGAGAAATTAAGTTTTCGTCAAAACTCCCTATCTCTAGGTTTCTCTTATGGAAAGGCGGCTGAAAAACAAAGTTGAGAAAGTATCACAGAGGAACGAGTCCATCATACTCTCCCTAGAAGAGGGTCCTCTATGAAGGGGTTGGCCAAAGATGATAAAACAGGGGCCACAAAAGAAATGAGCTTCCGTCGAAGCTCTCTTTGGAAAAAGGGTTCTCTTGTGTAAAGTTGGTTGTTGTTTCGCAAACGATTCGTGAAGAAAACGAGTCCCTTCAAACTCCCCCTCGAAAAGAGGGTTCTTGCGAATGAAAGATGGTTGCATGCGAAAGGAACGAGCTCCCTCGAACTCTCCCTAAAGAGGGTCCTTCGCAAGAGAAAATGATTGATTTTTTGATAAAATGATGACCCAAAGGTCGAAATTGAGAGCTTAGAGCTTGAAATGATGATGTTTGGTTAGCACAAAGGCTGAACCCGGATGGCTAACTGATTAGTCAGCCAAACACTAGCACGAGTGCTGGATTTCAAAAAAGAATGCCCCAGTACGAGCGCTGGATTTTGGAAATGCACACTAGTACGAGCACTGGATTTTCGAAATGCACGCTAGTACGAGCCAATCAACTAGCACGAGTGCTAGATGTACCAGCACGAGCACTAGATTTCAAAAAGAATACCCAGTACGAGCCCTGGGTTTTCAAAAGGAGGATTTGAAAAATGGGACCGACATTCAAAGATACTTGAGAATTAAGCGAGAATGATTGTCGGTGTTTCAGGATTATCCCTTATCCTGAAGGGGAAATAGAATAGACATTTGATGAAAATTTAGGGAAAATGAAAAATCCTAGTCGGAACTCGATTTTTTCAAATATAAGAAATGAGTGAGAATTGAGTTTGAAAACTCGAATTCTCAAAACAATGAATTGTTCAACACGAGCATTGGATTCAAAAGCAAGTTCAAGTCGGAACTTGAGACTTCAAAAATAAGAATATACAAAAAGGAAAATCCGAGTCGGAACCCGGTTTTTAAATACAAGAAAACGAGTGAGAATCGGGTTTGAAAACTCGAATTCTCAAAACAATGAATTGTCCAACACGAGTATTGGATTCAAAAGGAAGTTCAAGTCGGAACTTGAGACTTCAAAAATAAGAATATACAAAAAGGAAAATCCGAGTCGGAACCCGGTTGTTAAATACAAGAAAACGAGTGAGAATCGGGTTTGAAAACTCGAATTCTCAAAACAATGAATTGTCCAACACGAGCATTGGATTCAAAAGGAAGTCCAAGTCGGAACTTGAGACTTCAAAAATAAGAATATACAAAAGGGAAAATCCGAGTCGGAACCCGGTTTTTAAATACAAGAAAACGAGTGAGAATCGGGTTTGAAAACTCGAATTCTCAAAACAATGAATTGTCCAACACGAGCATTGGATTCAAAAGGAAGTTCAAGTCAAAACTTGAGACTTCAAAAATAAGAATATACAAAAAGGAAAATCCGAGTCGGAACCCGGTTTTTAAATACAAGAAAACGAGTGAGAATCGGGTTTGAAAACTCGAATTCTCAAAACCATGAATTGTCCAACACGAGCATTGGATTCAAAAGGAAGTTCAAGTCGGAACTTGAGACTTCAAAAATAAGAATATACAAAAGGGAAAATCCGAGTCGGAACCCGGTTTTTAAATACAAGAAAACGTGTGAGAATCGGGTTTGAAAACTCGAATTCTCAAAACAATGAATTGTCCAACACGAGCATTGGATTCAAAATGAAGTTCAAGTCGGAACTTTAGACTTCAAAAATAAGAATACACAAAAAGGAAAATCTGAGTCGGAACCCGATTTTTAAATACAAGAAAACGAGTGAGAATCGGGTTTGAAAACTCGAATTCTCAAAACCATGAATTGTCCAACACGAGCATTGGATTCAAAAGGAAGTTCAAGTCGGAACTTGAGACTTCAAAAATAAGAATATACAAAAGGGAAAATCCGAGTCGGAACCTGGTTTTTAAATACAAGAAAATGAGTGAGAATCGGGTTTGAAAACTCGAATTCTCAAAACAATGAATTGTCCAACACGAGCATTGGATTCAAAAGGAAGTTCAAGTCAAAACTTGAGACTTCAAAAATAAGAATATACAAAAAGGAAAATCCGAGTCGGAACCCGGTTTTTAAATACAAGAAAACGAGTGAGAATCGGGTTTGAAAACTTGAATTCTCAAAACCATGAATTGTCCAACACGAGCATTGGATTCAAAAGGATGTTCAAGTCGGAACTTGAGACTTCAAAAATAAGAATATACAAAAGGGAAAATCCGAGTCGGAACCCGGTTTTTAAATACAAGAAAACGTGTGAGAATCGGGTTTGAAAACTCGAATTCTCAAAACAATGAATTGTCCAACACGAGCATTGGATTCAAAAGGAAGTTCAAGTAGGAACTTTAGACTTCAAAAATAAGAATATACAAAAAGGAAAATCCGAGTCGGAACTCGGTTTTTAAATACAAGAAAACGAGTGAGAATCGGGTTTGAAAACTCGAATTCTCAAAACAATGAATTGTCCAACACGAGCATTGGATTCAAAAGGAAGTTCAAGTCGGAACTTGAGACTTCAAAAATAAGAATATACAAAAGGGAAAATCCGAGTCGGAACCCGGTTTTTAAATACCAGAAAATGAGTAAGAATCGGGTTTGAAAACTCGAATTCTCAAAACAATGAATTGTCCAACACGAGCATTGGATTCAAAAGGAAGTTCAAGTCGGAACTTGAGACTTCAAAAATAAGAATATACAAAAAGGAAAATCCGAGTCGGAACCCGGTTTTTAAATACAAGAAAACGATTGAGAATCGGGTTTGAAAACTCGCATTCTCAAAATAATGAATTGTTCAACACGAGCATTGGATTCAAAAGGAAGTTCAAGTCGGAACTTGAGACTTCAAAAATAAGAATATACAAAAAAAGGGAAAATCCGAGTCGGAACCTAGATGAGAAGGAGATAATTCCTACCCAAGAGTCGGATCGAAAGGATCGACAAAGGCATGAATAGATTCCGACGAATATAAAGATTTATTCAAGATTCTTGACCCAAGATGGTCTGAACCTTGAATTATTTATGATGACTTCAAGATCTCCCTTGATATGAACGGAAGAATTTATGGGAAATAATTATGGTCTAACCCTTAATCTGAAAGGGATGTACCTCGAAGAACGAGGTTCAGGTTTATCCCTTAACTTGAAAGGAGAAGGAACAAATGACAAATAGATTTTGAAGAATAAAGAAGAATTTAACAAAGGATCAACAAAATTGATAAAATTACAAATTGATAGAAAATTAAGAAAGAAATTGATGAGGAAAGACTTCAGGATTATCCTTTATCCTGAAGGAAGGAGGAAAGTAAAAGAATGGGGAAGAATTTAAGGGAATTTATTTAAAATTTATTTTGAAAAAGAATTCTCATGGGTAGCATTGATGCTCCTATGAGGGATTTCAGGATTACCCCTTATCCTGAATGGGAACACCTTGGACAACGAGGGTCAGGTTTTTCCCTTAACCTGAGGGGAAAATAAAAGAATACCTCATTGAAAAGAGGCATCAGGTTTATCCCTTAACCTGAAGGAGGTTTTAAGGAATAAAATTTAGTAAAATTGATAAAACTTGATGAAATTTTGACAAATTGATAAAAATTGACAACAAACTGATAAAATTTGAAAAGAAGATGAAATGAACGCAATTTAATGAAGATAACCATTGTTAGCAAAGAATTGGTAAGGTTTTTAGGAAAAGGATTTGTCTGATCCTGCCTGCATCATGATGAAGGAAAATAAGTATAGATCAAAATAAAATGCCCCAGTATCAGGGAGAAGAATGTGAGAAGAATATTGCTTTATTTGAAAAGACTTTTGAGGAGTACAAAAGGCTATGACGAACAATTTAAGTGTAAAATCTTTTTAAATGTAAAGCATTAATAGGATCGGGCAGTTCTACTCCATCTGTGTTGATCAGACGATAAGAATTGCGAGGCAATGCTTCTTTAACCACATAAGGGCCTTCCCAATTGGGTGACCACTTGCCCTTCGGCTGATGCTTGAGATGAGTTGTCGATCTGAGCACAAGATCATTAACTTGAAACCTTCTCTCAATAACTGACTTGGCGTAGTGCCTAGCTATCCTCTGACGATAGGCTTGAGCGTGCTCTGCTGCCTTGAGTCTTTTCTCGTCTAATAGATCAAGCTGTATCAATCTCTGCTGCTGATACTGATCAAGCGGAAGTTCAATGAGTGACGCAAACTTGAGTGCGGGCTTCTGAACATGTAGGGGTAACACCACCTCCGTCCCATAAACAAGCTCTGAAGGCGTAGCATTGGTTGGGGTTCGAATGGTGGTTCGGTATGCCCAAAGTGCATCGTGCATCTTCTCGTGCGAATCACGGCCTGTTTCCACTGTTCTTTCCAGAATGCGGATCAAAATCTTGTTGGTGGCCTCAATCTGGCCATTCCCTTGGGGATAGTAAGGAGCTGAGAAGTGGTGATGAATCCCGAACTTCGAGCAGAAGGTCTTCATCTTTTCATTCTTGAAATGACTGCCATTGTTCGACACAATATCGTGTGGGACGCCGAAGCGGCAAAGAAGATTCTTATGAATAAACGAAACCACGTGTCTTCCCTCTACCGTTCGCAGAGTGATAACTTCGACCCATTTGGTGAAGTATTCTGTAGCTGCGAGGAAGTATCTGTGGCCATTAGAAGCTGAAGGAGTGATCGGACCAACTACGTTGAAGGCCCACATCGAAAAGGGCCAAAGAGAGACTACGTATTGCAAGTATGCTGCTGGCGCATGAATGGAAGGTGCGTACATCTGACATTTGACGCACTTCCTCACAAATCGATGGCAATCTTGCTGCATGGTTTTCCAGTAATATCCTGCGCGGATAATCTGCTTGACGAGTGTTTGGTAGCCGACGTGCCCACCGCAAATTCCCTCTTGTGCCTCTTGGACAACTTCCATGGCTTCGTCCTTATCTAAGCATCTGGCATACTCAGAACTGAACCCACGACGGTAGAGAGTATTGGCAAGGATGAAATAGCGGACTGACATGCGTTGAATTGCATGTTGCTCCCTTCTTGGCATGTCTGGTGGGAATTCACCGGTTTCGATAAAGCTTTTGATGTCTTGGAACCAAGGCTTCTCCTTCTGGGCGGCTTGGTTCACTTGCTCAACTAGAATGTAGGCAGGTTGATGCTGATCTCGAAAGAACGACAGGATTCATTGTCTTTAAAGGACAACAAAGAACCCAGACAGGCCAGGCCATCGGCTATATGATTGTATTCCCTTTTGACATGATTGAGCTGAAATTCTTTAAAGTCGCCTATGAGAGCCAAGGCGATCTTCTGATAGGGAATTAACTTTGAGTCTTTTACTTGCCATTCAGCATTAACTTGGCTGACAACAAGTAATGAGTCGCCGAAGGCGTGTACTCTCTTGACATCAAAGCTTTGCGAAATTTTGAGGCCTTGTATTAGTGCTTCATACTCGGCCATGTTATGAGTATATTGGAAATTGAGCTTGAGGGAATAAGGGAGCATCTCCTTTTCGGGAGTGATCAACAAGATCCCAATCCCTATACCGGACATATTTCTGGCTCCCTCAAAGAATAGAGTCCAGACTGGAGATTCCTGAATACTGCAGATGCGGTCATCAAGAAAATCATCTTCTGCTTTGATCTCTTCTGTTAACGGGAAATCTGCCAACTGATCTGTGATGGACTGACCCTTGACTGACTTCTGAGAAACATATTCCAGGTCATACTGCATTAGGAGAACTTGCCATTTCGCAATCCGTCCGGTAAGGAAAGGCTTCTCAAGGATGTATTTGAGAGGGTTAAGTCTCGACAGGATTTTGATCTCTGAGGCCATCAGATAATGTCTTAACTTCTGACACATCCACACTAAGGCTAGACATGTCTTCTCCATCTGAGAATATCTTTTCTCATAATCGATGAAGGTCTTGCTGCTGTAGTAGATGGCATGTTCTATCCGGCTGCCTTCCTCATATTTCGCAAGAAATCCGCCACACGCATTCTGATTGACAGAAATATGAAATTCCACTAGAGGGGGGGTGAATAGTGAAATATGATAATGATCGATAAAATAAAATAATTAAGCAAAAAGGCACAACACATAAAACACAAAAGTTATACTGGTTCGGTCAATATCCAGACCTACATCCAGTCCCCAAGCAAACCACTTGAGATTCCACTATAACATCCGAGTTACCGGATAAATAGTACAACACCCTCTTCCCAAGAGGTCCTCTTCTCTCAACAGAGAAGCGGCACACCCTCTTCTCAAGAGGTCTTCTTCTCTCAACAGAGAAGGGCAACACCCTCTTTCACAGAGGTCTACTTCTTTAAACAAAGAAGGAATACAGTGAATAACAGAGTTACAATACTTCCTATAGAACCTTCAGAATGATATGAATGCACGAATGAAGGATTCTAAGAATGTTCTGTTTGTCACTCAGAGGATACTCTTTGTCAAAGAGCTGGACTTGACTTTTTCTCTTTTCTTCCTTTTTCTTTTTCTCTTTCTTTTTCAAGGCTCTCTTTTCAAATAACGAATAGAAATTTTTCTCTTTGTAAGCTCACACGTCTATTCCATTCCTCTTGTTTGAATAGTTTATGTGTGTGTGTTTATATAGCTTATAAAAAGTAGTCGTTACATTTTGGAATTGTAACTTTTTGAAATGTGAAATGTTAGGTCATTTCAAAACCATCTTTTAGAGAAGTTCGAGAATGCCTTTTTCCATAAAGGTGAAATAGAGGGTACACTAGTCGTTGTATTGTTTTAGGTAATACATATTTTATGTAAAAAGTCTATTTCTTACAATAGTACATTTGAACGTTGGGTTGTAGTTTTGTCTTTATTCTAATTAATGATTTGAGGTACATTAGTACTTCTTTACTTTAAATGAGTGTAAGTACTATGAGTGCTTTGAGATATTTATTTGTGCATAGTCATGTCAAGTGTATTCTTTATGTAGTGTATTTCAAAGTCTCCAGAGAGAATGAGGACCAAAAAGAAGGTTGACATTCTTTGGGAAGGATATTTAGAAAGGATTTGTTACAGAAGGCATTTAATGCTTTGTAGAGAGAATGATGACTTCAAGTAAGTCGACATTCTATGGTTATGAAAAAAGGTAACTAGAGTCCTTTTAAAACCATATTTTATTTGTTTTTCTTATGTGTAGCCGATTTATGTTTTTGTCTTCTTCTTTGTATTAAGAAACATTTCATTAGAGAAGATAACTAATGTCTTTTCAAAAACATATTTTATTTGTTTTTCTTATGTAGTCGATTTTATGTTTTTGTCTTCTTCTTATATTAAAAAACATTTCATTAAAGAAGATAACTAAAGTCTTTTCAAAAACATATTTTATTTGTTTTTCTTATGTGTAGCCGATTTATGTTTTTGTCCTCTTCTTTGTATTAAGAAACATTTCATTAGAGAAGATAACTAAGGTCTTTTCAAAAACATATTTTATTTGTTTTTCTTATGTAGTCGATTTTATGTTTTTGTCTTCTTCTTATAAAAACATTTCATTAAATAAGATAACTAAAGTCTTTTCAAAAACATATTTTATTTGTTTTCTCCATGTAGTTGATGTTATGTTTTTGTCTTTTTCCTACATTCCTTTTTTCATGTTGTCTTGTATATAGTGTAAGGTACAATGATTATATGACAAAAAGTCTTTTTCATAAAAGGTTGTAAGAAGGTACAATTATTATATGACAAAATATCTCTTTCATAAAAGGTTGTAAGAAGGTACACTTATTGGTTTTCAAAAAAGAAGCTTTTTGAAACTATCGTATACTTTTATGATATAGTATGTATGAATGAGTATGTAATATGCAAAATGCAAGTTCCTGAAGGTTCTGTTACATATGACTCTAAAGAAGAAAAAATCTTCATCTTGAGGTAGCCGATTTCTTCATTTGAGCTTTAGGAAAGCATGGCTCATCAAGCTTTTTCTTCAAGGAGTATGATTGCACCATAGTTGTACTTGAACAGGAAGTCTCCATCCTTATTGGGTGAGATATCCTTGCATCAAATACTCGTTAGATTTAAGGCAAAACATATTCAGTCATAATATAACATTATTTCAAGAGAACATATTATCCTATCATATAAAATCAAATAAGACAGTGTATCATATTATGTGACATCAAAACCGAGTTTCTCAACATTCTCCCCCTTTTTGATGATGACAAAATATGCTCCCCCTGTCAAAAAGACATTATGCATAGAAATAATAATATGATAAAAAAAAGTGAAATAATGTTTAAAGAGAGAATATTTCTCCAATAATGGAGACAGGTTTTCTCCCCCTTTGTTATTGACAAAAATGAGGGATCAGAGTAAAAAAAAATTATGACAGACCGAAAGTATTTAAAAGTTATTACAGACCAAATATAATAAAAAATGAGTCTATCTCCAAGGTGGAGAAGGTGAAGGTGTCCGGTTGGCACGATTCCGCTTGCGAGTCTGCTGCAACAGGGCTTGATTACGAATGATTCGATCCTGAGTTTGCTCGATATCCATCATAGCAGAAAAGTAATTGAAGGAGGACATTGGATCTGCTTCATCAGAGCCGGGCATGTGCAGGGACCTTATATTGAAGGTGGTACCATCGAGGACGTGAGAGGGACGGAGGATGACTTTGTTGTGAAGTGGTACTTGGAAGTATTTGAGAATGGGAGTTATAAAACACCCAAAAAGAAGAGGCTCAAATTTCTGATAACGAATAAAGAGGTCGAAAATAATGGATGACCAATTTATCGGAAGATAAGAAAGGATTGCGTAGATAAGAAGAGAGATTTTTCTAGGAACTAATCCCTGGCGGGGATGCTTGGGATAGATGTTGTGGAGAAGAATCTGGGCAAGTAGCTGAGCATGAGGTTGGAGATTCCTCATGTGCCACGGAAGTTGGTAGCAGTTGGTGCAGAGAAGTATTTTTCGAAGTACCGATCGGTCGATTGGTACTATGGTGTTAAGGTCGGTACCGGTGGAAGGTAGATTTAGAATTCTACCTAGGTCGAAAGCATCGAAAATCATCAGCTGTCCTCGGACTTTGCTGGTGATTGAGGTGTGTTCATGATCAGACGAGAAGTTGGTATAAAACAGTCGGACTAGTTCGGGATAATAGGCAGCTGGGGATGAAGATCCTATGAGAGGTTTGAGTTCGGGGAGATAGGTGTCTAAGTCGAAGAACATGAAGTCGTCAAAGTTGATCAATTTTCCTTCATGAATGGGGCGAGAGCAGATTGAGTTGTAGGTGTGAAACAAATCATGATACCTTAGATCGGCGGAGGTGATCAGATTGGTGGAGGAGGAAGCCATTATCGAATGCCTTGAAAATAAATCACTAGGAGAGAAAGGAGCTAGAACCGAGAGAAAGTTTGTATAAGGATAGAAAAGTTCGAATGGAATGGTAAGAGATGAACCACTTTGATTAAATAGAAAGAAGAAAATAATTGTTGATATGAAATGAATGACATTGGAAGAGTAATTTTTAGATTTTAGTCAAATAAGGAAATCCGTGAGTAGTAAGTTAGGAGACTTGTGAATGACAAATCAAATCAATGTTTGAGGATAGTGTATTATATTAGATTGAGGAGGACATAGTTATTGAAATATATAGATTTTACTATGGATGAGTTTATCGACTAGTGAGGGAAACCATTAATAGAGTATGGGGTGTCATGTTTTTACAAAAAAAATGATTGATCTTTTAAAAATAATGGCCTAACAAGACAAACAACTTGTTACTCTATGTGAAGGGATTCTAAATTCGTGAATGGAGAGTTAAAGACATAACAAAGATGATGTGGATATCTAGAGAGGAGAGAAAGAAAATAAAGGACAACATTTACTTGATTTAGATATGACATAAAGTAAAGATAGAATAAATAAAGGTTTGCTTGGAGGCAAGACTTTAAAGGTTCTCGATTTTAGAGAGATATACAATAAGAGAGAGACAAGGTCACGGATGGAAAGAAAGGTCATAGGGTGATCATGTGATGTGTACTTTGAAAGATATGACATTTTAAAGAAAAGAGTGCCCAAAAAAAATGTTTCATGATGTTGAGACAAAAAGGAGAAAGAGTTAAAAAATATATAAGAATTGAAATAAGAATAGACATGGAGGAGTCGGATTCAAAAATGTAAAAAAAATGTATTTGAGAGATGAAATGAGGAGACAAAGAAATATTTATGAATGAAGAGTAATAAATGTGAGTTGTCATAGAGAGAAGTGAGATGACATATATGGATTTTTGTGAAGGATAAAGAAGTAATAAAAAAGATTGATGAAAGACATAAAGTTATGATTGATATGAATTATTATTTATATTCTTAAAGAAACTCGACAAGGTTAAGTTAAAACAAGAGTTGACAAGAATGGAGGCTTAATTTGTATATGAAAGAGATGATAATAGATAGTTTGTAGGGCTATGATATAACATATGATATAGTAAAAAAATTTACGTGAGAATATAGCAACTAGATCTTTTAAAGGAACTAAATAGTCATTCGATTTTAACTAATGAAGAGTAATAAGTTCTCATAAACTAAGTAGGACCATTTATCGTAAGAAAAGTTTTTATAAAAGGACAAAAATAATAAAGGAGTTGAGTGATGTGAACATTGTTATGATGGCTTTTAATATAATTAGTTTTTATGGATATGAGAGAAAGGAGATAGGACAAGGAGTTATAATGGATGTGTACTTGAAAGATGACAAGTTAAATGACATAAAGAATGAGTCTTATAAGAATACGTGAATATGGAAACTTAGTTTGACTAACTAAAATCGATAAGAAGGAAAGCAATTTAAAATATGATTTAAACAAGACTTATAAGAAGTATTATAATAAGTGTGATTAATTTATAAGTCACTTAGTTTGCATATTCCTAGTTCTCTTCTAATTCGTGTGAAGTCTTCATGTTTTAATGGTTTAGTGAATATGTCTGCTAACTGTTGATTAGTGGGTATGAATTCTAATTTAATTATGTTGTTTAAGACTTGTTCTCTTAAGAAGTGGTGTCTTATTTGAATGTGCTTAGTTCGTGAGTGTAAAATAGGATTCTTAGATAGGTTTATAGCACTCGTATTATCACAGAAAATAGTTGTATTTTCAAAATTTAAACCAAAATCTTTTAATGTTTGTTTCATCCAGATAACTTGAGTACAAGCTAGGCTAGCAGCAATGTATTCGGCTTCAGTAGTTGATAATGATACACAATTCTGTTTCTTACTGAACCATGATACTAGTGAGTGCCCTAGCATGTGACATGTTCCACTTGTGCTTTTTCTGTCAGATTTACTTCCAGCAAAGTCAGCATCACTGTATGAGATTAGATCAAATGTAGAGGATTTTGAATAGAATAATCCAAAATCAACTGTGTCTTTTAAATATTTCATTATTCTTTTTACAGCTTTAAGATGTGATTCTTTTGGATTTGACTGGAATCTAGCACACAAGCAAACACTAAACATTATATCTGGATGGCTAGCAGTTAAATAAAGAAGTGATCCTATCATACCTCGGTATACCTTTGTATCAACAGTCTTACCATCTTCAGCTTTGTCCAACACAGTAGTAGTGCTCATAGGAGTGGATTTTGAAGCAGTTGAGTTCATGTTGAACCTCTTCAGAAGTTCATGAGCATACTTAGATTGGTTGATGAAAACTCCGTCCTTGGTTTGCTTAACATGCAGTCCAAGAAAGTAGGTGAGTTCTCCCATCATACTCATTTTGAATTCCTTCTGCATGGACTTAGAAAAATCTTCACAGAGAGTGCTGTTAGAGGATCCAAAGATGATGTCGTCGACATAGATTTGAACAATTACGGTATGATTATTCACTACTTTGACAAATAGTGTAGAATCTGCTTTGCCAACAGAAAAACCAGTTTTTAATAAAAAGGTTTTAAGTCTTTCGTACCAAGCACGAGGTGCTTGTTTTAAACCATACAAAGCACGTTTGAGTTTAAAAACATGATCTGGGTATTGTTCATTTTCAAATCCTGGAGGTTGTTTTACATAGACTTCTTCATTTATAAAACCATTTAAGAAAGCACTTTTAACATCCATTTGAAATAATTTGAAATCCATATAGCTTGCATATGCTAAGAGCATTCTAATAGATTCAAGTCTAGCAACAGGAGCAAATGTTTCATCAAAGTCAATACCTTCCTTCTGGTTGTATCCTTGAGCTACTAGTCTGGCCTTGTTTCTTATAACATTACCTGTTTCGTCTAGCTTGTTTCTGAAGATCCATCTTGTCCCAATGATTGGATGATCCTTTGGTCTCGGTACAAGATCCCAAACGTCATTTCTTTGAAATTGATTCAGTTCTTCAGCCATGGCTAGCATCCAGAACTCATCAATGATGGCTTCATCAATCTTCTTTGGTTCAAGTTGAGAAATGAATGCCATGTTTGCAATCCGTTCTAGCTGAGCTCTAGTTTGAACCCCCTTTGTTAGTTCTCCCAAAATCTGCTTTTGAGGATGATCTTTGATATCGACAAAGGTTCTTTGGTGATCATCTTCATTAGACTTAGCTGTGTTATCTAAAAATAAATCTGTACTTTCAACATCATCATCATTAGTTTGTATATGAACAGATTGATCAATAGATTCACAAAAACTAACATGCATAGATTCTTCAATAGTATTATGACACTTATTGAAAACTCTGTATGCTTTACTATGACTTGAATATCCTAAGAATATGCCTTCAACAGATTTAGCATCAAACTTATCCAGGCTATCTTTTGTGTTTAGGATAAAGCATTTACATCCAAAGACTTTGAAGTAGTCTATTCTTGGAGTTCTGTCATAGAATAGTTCATAGGGAGTTTTATTTAATAAGGGTCTAATGAGAACTCTATTTGTTATGTAGCATGCAATATTAACAGCTTCTGCCCAAAAAGATTTTGCAAGATTATTGTGTTGGAGCATAGTCCTGGCAGATTCCTGAAGGGTTCTGTTCTTTCTTTCTACTACACCATTTTGAGGTGCAGCTCTAGAAAAGGCAAAGTTATGAGAAATACCATGCAAGTTACAAAAATTTTCAAAGAGTTCATTTTCAAATTCTCCTCCATGGTCACTACGGATTTTAACAATAGAACATGATTTTTCGTTTTGTAATTTTTTACATAAGATTTCAAACTGACAAAACGTGTCACTTTTGTTTTTCAAAAATATTACCCAAGTAAATCTTGAGTAATCATCTACAATGACAAAAGCATATCTATTATGATTAAGGCTAGCTACCCTAGAAGGACCAAAAAGGTCCAGGTGGAGAAGCTCTAAAGGTCTTTTACTTGAAATGACATTTTTTGATTTGAAAGAAGATTTTGACAATTTTCCTAATTGACATGCATCACAAAAATAATCCTTTTTAAAAGATATGTTGGGTAACCCACGTACTAACTTATTTTTAGCTAGTTTGGACATGTATTTTGAATTGACATGGCCCATTCTCATGTGCCATAGATGTTGAGTGTCATTATTAGCTATGAGACAATGTTCTGTGATGTTTTCTAGGTATAGTTCATATATATTATTCTTTCTTATACCTTTTAAGATGATGTTTTCATTTGTGTCAGCTATGAGGCATGCATCATGATTAAAGCTAACATTATAACCTATGTCACACATTTGACTGATACTTAGTAGGTTATGTTTTAAGCCTTTAACAAGGAGAACGTCTTTGATAAGAGGTTTGTCTATGTTACCAATATTTCCAATACCAATTATCAAACCTTTGTTGTTATCTCCAAAGGTGACGGTTCCTCCTTTTTTATGATGAAGAACAGCAAAAAGGTCTGGATGTCCTGTCATGTGCTTTGAACATCCACTATCTAATATCCATCTACTCTTCTTCTTTAGAGCCTGCAAAACATTAAGTAAATCTCCTTTTTGGTACCCAATCGGGTCCTTTTTTGTTAGACTTTGGAACCCATATCCATTTGGATTTGGGTTTGTCTATCTCTTTAGAGGAGTTAAAAAGATTAACATTGTAATACTTATTATTTAGTTCAGATAAACTTTTCACAAACGTGGTCTTTTGATTTATACAAGAAGGTTTTTTGAAATGAGAGTAGCCAATACCATTCTTGTAAAAAGAGACCTTCTGAGAGGATAAGAGTTTATCCAAGTTCTCTTTACCTTTAGTAAACTTGAAAACCGTTTTCATGAGGTTCTCAGTTTTACTTTTTAGCTCTGAAATCTCTACTTGCATATTTTTAGTTTTGGAGCTAGTAGAAGAAATTTCAGACATAAGCAAAAGATTTTTCTTTTTTAACTCAGAATTTTTACAGCTGAGTTTTTCATTCTCTTGAGAAAGCTTTAAATTTTCAGATTTTAAAACTTTATTTTTGAAACTCAATTTTCTAGATTCTTCAAATAGATCTTGAAAAGCATCTAGAAGTTCTTCAAAGGAAAAATCAAAGATTTCACTTACCGAACTTTCGTTTGCCATGAAGCACATATTTGCAGTTTCGGCTTCATCATCACTTGACTCTTCACTAGTGGATGGTTCTGAATCATCCCATTGAGCATGCAGAGCCTTTTTCTTGAAGAACCTCTTCTTTGGTTCCTCAGTCTTGGACTTTCTTTTGAGAAGTGGACAGTCACGTTTTAAGTGGCCTGGCTTATTACACTGAAAGCACATGGGATCTTCTTTAAGATCTTTTCTTTCCTTGTGCCTGTTTGAAGCCGGTTCCTTCTCATGAAGTGCTGGAATTTTGTGGTAAGTAGCGCAATTTCTGATTCTTTATCTGAGTCTTCATTCTCAGATAGAGCTGGGAAAGCTAGAGTTTTCTTTACTGGTTGCTCTTCTTCCCTTCTTTCTTTCATGTGGACTTCATAGGCCATAAGATTGCCTATTAAGTCGTCCAATGTAAGTTTAGATAAATCTTGAGCTTCTTCAATAGCAGTAGTCTTTTTCTCCCAATCAGTTGTGAGAGATCTCAAGATTTTCTTCACCTTTTCAGTCTGGGAGTATGTTACACCCAGAGATTTCAGATCATTAGTGATGTTGGTGAATCTGGTAAACATCTCTGTGATGGGTTCATCTTTGTTCATTTTGAACAACTCATATTTTCTAACAAGAGATGATATTTTGGCTTCTTTTACTTTGTTGGTTCCTTCATGAATAACCTCCAAAGAATGCCAAATGTCATATGCAGATTCACATATAGATATTCTGTTGAATTCATTCTGATCAATGGCACAATATAAGGCTTTCATAGCCTTTGCATTTAGGTTTGCCATTTTCTTTTCTTCATCAGACCATAAGTTATAGTCTGCGGATGGAGATGTGTATGGATGCTCAACAATTTTCCATACAGCAAAGTCTATGGATTTGAGAAAGATAGCGATTCTGCACTTCCAATATCCATAGTTGGAGCCATTGAAGAAGGGAGGACGAGATGCGTGTTGACCTTCAATATCACGAGCATAAGAGGTAGATGCCATTTGTGCTGGAAGACTTGTTACGTCGAAACCAACAAACCTGCTCTGATACCAAATGAAATTCCACTAGAGGGGGGGTGAATAGTGAAATATGATAATGATCGATAAAATAAAATAATTAAGCAATAAGGCACAACACATAAAACACAGAAGTTATACTGGTTCAGTCAATATCCAGACCTACATCCAGTCCCCAAGCAAACCACTTGAGATTCCACTATAACATCCGAGTTACCGGATAAATAGTACAACACCCTCTTCCCAAGAGGTCTTCTTCTCTCAACAGAGAAGGGGCACACCCTCTTCCCAAGAGGTCTTCTTCTCTGAACAGAGAAGGGCAACACCCTCTTTCACAGAGGTCTACTTCTTTAAACAAAGAAGAAATACAGTGAATAACAGAGTTACAATACTTCCTATAGAACCTTCAGAATGATATGAATGCACGAATGAAGGATTCTAAGAATGTTCTGTTTGTCACTCAGAGGATACTCTTTGTCAAAGAGCTGGACTTGACTTTTTCTCTTTTCTTCCTTTTTCTTTTTCTCTTTCTTTTTCAAGGCTCTCTTTTCAAATCACGAATAGAAATTTTTCTCTTTGTAAGCTCACACGTCTATTCCATTCCTCTTGTTTGAATAGTTTATGTGTGTGTGTTTATATAGCTTATAAAAAGTAGTCGTTACATTTTGGAATTGTAACTTTTTGAAATGTGAAATGTTAGGTCATTTCAAAACCATCTTTTAGAGAAGTTCGAGAATGCCTTTTTCCATAAAGGTGAAATAGAGGGTACACTAGTCGTTGTATTGTTTTAGGTAATACATATTTTATGTAAAAAGTCTATTTCTTACAATAGTACATTTGAACGTTGGGTTGTAGTTTTGTCTTTATTCTAATTAATGATTTGAGGTACATTAGTACTTCTTTACTTTAAATGAGTGTAAGTACTATGAGTGCTTTGAGATATTTATTTGTACATAGTCATGTCAAGTGTATTCTTTATGTAGTGTATTTCAAAGTCTCCAAAGAGAATGAGGACCAAAAAGAAGGTCGACATTCTTTGGAAAGGATATTTAGAAAGGATTTGTTACAGAAGGCATTTAATGCTTTGTAGAGAGAATGATGACTTCAAGTAAGTCGACATTCTATGGTTATGAAAAAAGGTAACTAGAGTCCTTTTAAAACCATATTTTATTTGTTTTTCTTATGTGTAGCCGATTTATGTTTTTGTCTTCTTCTTTGTATTAAGAAACATTTCATTAGAGAAGATAACTAAGGTCTTTTCAAAAACATATTTTATTTGTTTTTCTTATGTAGTCGATTTTATGTTTTTGTCTTCTTCTTATATTAAAAAACATTTCATTAAAGAAGATAACTAAAGTCTTTTCAAAAACATATTTTATTTGTTTTTCTTATGTGTAGCCGATTTATGTTTTTGTCTTCTTCTTTGTATTAAGAAACATTTCATTAGAGAAGATAACTAAGGTCTTTTCAAAAACATATTTTATTTGTTTTTCTTATGTAGTCGATTTTATGTTTTTGTCTTCTTCTTATAAAAACATTTCATTAAAGAAGATAACTAAAGTCTTTTCAAAAACATATTTTATTTGTTTTCTCCATGTAGTCGATGTTATGTTTTTTTCTTTTTCCTACATTCCTTTTTTCATGTTGTCTTGTATATAGTGTAAGGTACAATGATTATATGACAAAAAGTCTTTTTCATAAAAGGTTGTAAGAAGGTACAATTATTATATGACAAAATATCTCTTTCATAAAAGGTTGTAAGAAGGTACACTTATTGGTTTTCAAAAAAGAAGCTTTTTGAAACTATCGTATACTTTTATGATATAGTATGTATGAATGAGTATGTAATATGCAAAATGCAAGTTCCTGAAGGTTCTGTTACATATGACTCTAAAGAAGAAAAAATCTTCATCTTGAGGTAGCCGATTTCTTCATTTGAGCTTTAGGAAAGCATGGCTCATCAAGCTTTTTCTTCAAGGAGTATGATTGCACCATAGTTGTACTTGAACAGGAAGTCTCCATCCTTATTGGGTGAGATATCCTTGCATCAAATACTCGTTAGATTTAAGGCAAAACATATTCAGTCATAATATAACATTATTTCAAGAGAACATATTATCCTATCATATAAAATCAAATAAGACAGTGTATCATATTATGTGACATCAAAACCGAGTTTCTCAACAAAATATACAAAAGAAGCGGTTTTCCAAGTTCTGGTGGCTTCAGAACAGGTGGATTGAGAAGATACTGCTTGATGCGCTCAAATGAGAGTTGGCATTCTGGTCCCCATTCGAAATTCACTTCTTTTCTCAGTAAGTGATTGAAGGGCTCGCATCTCATGGCCAAATTGGAGATGAAGCACCGTATAGACTGAATGCGACCTTGAAGGCTTCGCAGTTCTTTGAGATTGGTAGGAGCCGACATATCAATGATTGCTTTCGCCTTGGCAGGATCCACCTCTATGCCTTTCTTGCTGATCATGTAGCCAAGTAGCTTGCCTGACTCTACCCCGAAGACACATTTCTGCGGATTGAGTCTCAACTTGTAGAGGATAAGTCTTTCAAAGACTTGGCCGAGAGCATCAAGATGATCCTCTCCTTCTTTGGACTTGACCAGGATGTCATCCACATAGGCATCCATGTTCTTGTTAATCTGATCATGAAAGATCACTGCCATAGCCCTCTGATAGGTTGCCCCGGTATTCTTGAGTCCAAATGGCATGACTGTATAGCAAAAGGTACCTCAAGGCGTGATGAAGGAAGTTTTGGATTGGTCACGAGCGGCCAATTTGATTTGATTGTAGCCCGAGTATCCATCCATGAAGGTGAACATGGCATGGCCTGCCGTGCTATCGATCAGAAGATCGATGTTGGAGAGTGGATAATCATCCTTTGGGGTGGCTTTGTTCAGATCTCTGAAGTCTATGCAGATTCGAACTTTGCCATTCTTTTTGAGAACCGCCACGATGTTCGCCAACCAATCTGGGTACTCAATAGTCCGAATGAATCCTGCTTTTAACAATTCTTTAAGTCCTTCTTTGACTTGCGGTGCCACCCGAGGATCCATTTTTCTTAGCTTCTACTTGATCGGTTTGCAATCCGGCTTCAACACAAGGCGATGCTTGACTAACTTGGAGTCTAAGCCTGGCATATCCTCATAAGTCCAAGCGAAGACTTCCCGATGCTGTTTGAGGAAGTAGATGAGCTTTTCCTTCTCATCTAAACTTAGACTGGAACCAATTTTGAGGATTCTTGGATCGTCTTCTGAACCAATGTTGACATCCTCCGTTGGATCTTGAACCAACGGCAATGGTTCATCCTGCTTCTAAATGCTGGCAAATCTTGAATTGTCGAGTCGAATTCTGCCAACTCTTCAATCTGCACTGTCATTTTGCTGACTTCTGCCCCTGTCTTTGCCTTGTAGATTCTGGCCGGTTTATTTTGAAAATGGTTGGTATTGATAATGAGCTTTTTGAACGATTTAGGAGCCATGATTCCGGCAATCCTGAAAGCGAAAAGAAGGCTTTTGAGAAAAAGAGGTAAGATATTTTAAAAATAGCCTTTTGCACATAAACAGAGAGCGACAGAATAGCCGAGGATACGAGCAAAGAATTTGTGTACACCAAGATGAACAGAGAAAACAAACTTTTCATTGATTGAGTAATCTCTGATATTTACAAGTGATTGTTTGAAGAAAAGAAAGAAGCCGGGGCGGATCTTGCTCTTACAAGATGACAGAAAGAAAGGAAAAAGCAGAAAACACTGGCATTGTCTTCTTTACTGGGTTCCCTTGACGAAGATGGTCTTTCTGCCTGATGACTGACCTATGAAATCCAAGCCTGTGCCGATGACATGCTGAGCGGGGACGATCGGCTCCAGAATGTAGTTCTCATTTCTGCCCAAACCCCTGAAGGGTTGGTAACCGTGGTTCATTAGAAGATCAAATCCTTTCCTTGATTTTGAGAATCGAGGAAACATAGGGTGATCTTTAAATGAAGTGCAATCGAGGCGTCCTTCTAGCTTGAAGAAGCGAGGTCCCTGCCACTGAACAACTGCGGTGACATTTTCTGTTGGCTGGATTTCTTTCAAACTTAGCATATCCAGACTTTCACTTAGATCAATTTCTTCGGCTTCCCGGATGCTCGAGATGTCTGCAGTGAAAGTGGGACGGGGAATCATCGGCTGCGGGAGTCGTTCTTCCGGATCATCTCCTAGGACCGTAGTGATCATGCCTCCCTTTGACCACTTGATACGCTGGTGCAAAGTTGATGGGACAGCATTGGCATTGTGGATCCAGGTGCGCCCAAGCAACATATTGTATGTTGGCGGTACATTGACCACATGGAAGAGTACAGTATGCACCGAATAGTTGATGAAGATCTCGAGAAATATCTTCCCCTTGGTTGTCTGCCCATGGTTATCAAAACCGTAGATCATGATCGGATCCGGGGTATATTTCTCTTCTTTTAATCCCAAAGCCTTGGCTGTCATCTCTAGACAGATATTTAGGCTGCTGCCCCCGTCGACTAGCACGTGAGGGACTGTCATGCCCCTGGTTCGCACGACTATGTAAAGTGCATTGTTATGAAAAGAATGAGGTTTTGGCAGATCCTCATTCAAAAAGGTGATTGGCGCATTCGTCATTGCTTGATTGACGATCTGAGCCATGTCTTGCGGTGTTGTGCTAGGTTTGACTTTGATCTTTCTGAGCAGATCTTCTAACACTTGCTGGTGCTCAGGTGAAGCGTGGGTCAAGTCTAAAATAGAAACATTGGATAAAGCAGTGATCGGCTTCTGAACTGACCCTGAAGCTTCTTCCTTCTTCGAAGCTGCCTTGATAAAGCGCTTCGGGATTCTGGGGACCATCTTGGCAATTTTCATCGTTGCCTTTGTTGGTTTGTTGGAAGATGCAGTGGCATCCGCCCTCTTGACGGATGGTTGTGCCTGGCGAAGGACTAGGACCTGATGTTGATCTTGAATGTCCTGTTTAGAACATGGTTGGATGCTATCTTGAAGAGAGAATGCCTGCTCCATGATGACCGAAGCTGAGTGTTTGGGAAATGGCTTGGATAGAATTTCCGGTTGTTCTTCTTCATCCTCAATCAATAGGTTCTTGTTAATGCAGTCCTGGATGATGTTCTTAAGAACAAAGCAATGCTCGGTGTCATGTCCCACAATCCGGTGAAACTTGCAGAACTTGTCAGTCCATTTACCCATAGCGACGGGAGGGTCTGCCACCTTGGGAAGTTTGATCATTCCTTTCGACATCATATATTCTAAGATGTCTTCGCGGGACTTCTCTAAGGCTGAAAATTTCCGATCATAACTCCAACCTTCGTGCTTCGGCTTTTCTGGCTGCTTTGCTTCTGGCTGGGGCACTAGTTGGATGGGCTGTGGCTTAACAAATTTTCTCTTCTGGGCTGCAGAGTTTGTTCTTTCGGCCCTGGGATGCCCTGAGTTCTTGCTGCGATTCTTCTTGCTTTTCTTTTTGCCAGAACTACCGCTGTTGTCTGAAAAATCCGTGGAATAAGCAGCATGAGCCTTTTTCTTCTGCTCAGGGTTTCCTCAGACGAAAGGGTAATCCTCATACAAGCCATTATCCAGACCGGTCTCGAGCCACTCGGCTCTCTCAATCAGTTTGATGAATGATTTGGCGGGCGAAGTAGAAATGAGGTTCCTCAGAGGCTGGGCAAAATTATTCAGAATAATCTGCAGGGCGTGCTCCTCAGGGATGAGAACTTTCATTCTGTTACAGGTGCTTCTCCACTTGTGGATAAATTCACTGGCTTTCTCATTCTCCATCTGTTTTAAATTATACAGATGATTAAGGGTTGGTGAGGCTTCGACATTAAACATGAAGCACTCAATGAACAAGTTCACGACCTTATCGAACTCTCGTAGTTCGATAGGATTAATGTGGTCTGCATACCACCTGGCCGCTATCCCTTCAAGGCTGCGAGGAAAGCAGATGAATAACGCCCGATTGTCTTTCCTGAAACGGCCGCATTCGGCATAAAAGGTGGCCAAATGAGCCTTAGGGTTGCTAGTTCCATCGAATTTAAGGAACTTGCGAGGGAGATTTTCCAGATTGTCATCCCCATCCAGACCATGATAAAAATCTTCGCCAGAGTAGGTCTGCTTGCCCTTGCTTTTGGCCTGGATATCCTTGATGGCCCGATTCATTTCTTTCATCTGCTCTTGCATTGGGTCATTAGCCGGAACGGGTTTGTTTATTGATTTGGGATCTGCAGCGGTCTTTACAAACTGCGGTGGAGGATTCTGATGATAAACATACTGCTCTTCCTCTTCCGATTCTTCAGCTGATTCTGTTTCTTCAGAAGTGGTGTCGGGCTGTACTTGCTTTCTAACAATCCTGACTGGCTTCTTTACAGCCTTCTTCTTTGGCTTGCTTTTTGGAGCAACTTCTTTCTGACTAGCCTCGGCCTGCTCAGCCATCATTTTGGTCATCATTCTTTTGAACAGATTATACATGGCTAGATCTATATCATCTGCTTGATTCTGATTCTGTCCCCTAACTGATTTGGGGGAATCCATCCCTCCGGCCTCACTGTTGCTGTGTTGAGGAACTGTTTCTTTTCCTGCCCTTGTTACAACCATTGAGCCAATGCCAGTGATTTCCTGTGAAGGTGAAAGGAATGGTTAGGGTTCGGAGGAAATTTTTTGAAAATGCGATTTCTTTTAGGAAAAGACATGAGGGAAGGAATTGATAGACAACTTTTAGGTAAGTTATCCCACCACCAGGGAATGGGTTATCACACATTTTTGCAATGATTGTGTCACCTTTTGTGGCAACAAAATGCGCCTTATGACCTAGGTGAGGTCGTCTATCATGACGAGAGATAATCGAGGAAAGAATACACAGAAAATGGGTCTCATCACTCGGGATGAATTCGTAACTATATGAAACAAAATAAGATTTTTGGCCACAAAAGCTTTTTATCAGAATAAAAGTTTGTATTTTTATTAATGACGAAATTTAAATACAAAGGGGAGGTGGGCAGACAGTTTGCCACCATTCTCGATACTCTGATGATACATTAGGACCGGGAAATATAGACAAAGGAATGAAAGAGTCCCAAGTGTATTTGGCGACATGGTATGCTCCAGACCACTGATCCGACCGTAGATCGAACTCTGGCATGCGGCCTGCCGGGAAGCGAGTGTTGACACGAACCTGCCGCTGCGAAAACTGTCGTAGACACCTCTCTGGATGATAGTCTACGCAGAAGAAAGGGCCGAGCAGTTTGTAGCGCTTGTCACGAGCATAGGTGTACCGAGGAACGGTCTCTCTTCTGTGGAAGAAATCCCAAACGATTTCCTCCTGATGCAGCCTCTCGATCAAAGTTCGACACTGAATGGCTGACTTCGGCTGCTTGTTGCTGAATCTGAAAGAACTGGCTTTTGACGATACATGTTGCAGGAACCACGACTGCAAGGCATACGTGCATCATTCCACCAAAATGGTCTCTCCGAGGGCAAATCGAGCCAAACCTCTGTTGAGAAAAGCCAGAGCCGCCATGGATATTGAAAGCTGACGGGTCTGCTTGCTTCCCCATCTTTGAAAAAGTTGGGCGACTCTGATATCGACGAAATTCTGACCATCCTGAAAGAATGCTAATCCTACTGTGCATAGGACCATGGCATGCTGGATTCTTTCTTTTGCTGCCCGGGACAAGGTATCGACTTCTTCATAAGCTCCATACTTGTTGTAGAGTTCAAACAGATCGATGAACTGACTTCCGTTGATCTCTGTGAGAGGCCAGGATCTGCTCCCTGTAGCTCTGGCCAATGCTTCTCGAACATCTACCCCTTTGACATTGATCAAGATTGCTGCTCGACCAGATCATCTGGCTGACCAGTTGGTTCTGGCAATCCCATGATATCACTGAACTCATCCATTAGCAAAGTCATTTCTCCCCACGGAAACCAAAACGTGCAGGTGCGCGGATTCCATCGCTCTGCCATAGCTTGAATCAGACTGTCGTTGATGGTTCGCTTGCCAACTGCCGATGCCATCTCCAATCCTCAATCATCCAAGTGGTCTGGGAACATACGCGAGAAGGCGGTGAACCAAGAATAGTACCACCGATGGAAGAAGGTATGAGACTGGATGACCCGATGATCTGGGGTTCCATCCCTTATTTGATAGAAGACATGATCCCAAGGAAAGATAGCATCGGGAGATTCGGATGCCATCGGAGTGATACTGAGGCAAAAAAAGGAAAAGAGTCAGATAGAATGCAAGACTTACGGATAGACTTTTGATGAGAGGAGGAACAAACATAATTTCCTAGAAATTTTATAAAAGATCAAGGGACTTTTTAAAGAAAGAATTTCCAGGGTTTTTAAAGAAAGATTGACAACAAAAGAGAGAAGAACGTAGGTAAAGGAGAAAATATACACCCGGGGTTTTTGAAAATAGAGGAAGTTTTGAAGAGTACACCCAGGGTTTTAAAAGAGGTTGATATATATAGGGGAACAGAAGGAAAACATCGCATAATCATAGCTGCACAAACAAGGATGTGCACACAACACTCCTTAAAGGTTGACTCTATATGTAATATTTGAAATAGCTCGTAGGACCTTAATCCTAACTCTACGGTTGAGATCATCTGATTCCAATCAAGGTATGCCGATATACTCAAGCCGAAGCTCAAAGTACGTGGCATATAAGATATTTCTCCGGTTCTAAGGTAAGGGCTTCCCAACATCCTTGAGCACCTACCGATATACCTCAGACTATGGCCCTTAGGTACGTGGTAGGGGGGCGCGAACCCAAATAAGTGGTCCAGTTGTGAGGCACTCTCCCGAATTATGGTTCAGTGAGACAACCCAGCAACGTGAAGACCGGGACAATATAGGCAGGGATGTTTTTGAAATATGATCAACATGCAATAAAATCAGAAGGCTCTAATGCAAGTCCTAAAGAGATAGAATTTAAATGAATAGAAGCATACACTTGCATAAATTGTTTTGCATTCAATCCCTAAAATTGAGGAGAGTTGTATTTAAGACCTAAGTTTAATGTGAACATGGAATAATCTCCTCAATATGGTCCTACCAAACCATACTTAGATCCTATATGCAAAGATGTCAGCTTTTAGGACAGAGTCTAGGCTCCTAAGGTTTGCATGAAAATGTAGCTGACATAGAAGAATAAAGACTTAGAAAATATTAAAGCAAAGCAAAGGCATAGATCCAACCGGACGAAGACGAGTCCCATCTCGGTCGCCAAAACTGTGATCATTGCAAAATTTTTCCTCTCTCATTGGTTTCTCTCTCTTCCTGCTCTTTCCCTTTTCTAACCTCTATTTTCCTCCTTTTTGAGGGAGAAGAATAAAAGGAAGAAAAAGAAAGAGAGAAGAGAAGAGAAAAGAAAGAAAGAGAGAAGAGAAGAGAAACTCTTTTGCGGGTTTTCACTTGACCTTGATTTGAAAAGAATTTAGAAATTTAACTCACCTCCGTTTTGAAAAATATTTGCGGGAAAATGGGAGACGGGATTCGCTCGTCGATACGAGGTTCGACCGTTCCTGGCGCCTTTACCAGGGGTAATCGAACCAAGGATCGAATCTATGCCTTTTGCTTTGCCTAAATATAATCTAAGAATTTATCCTAAAAGATCTAAATGCACAAAGAATCATGCTTGTGCAATGCAAAGATGTATGCTCTTTTGAAAATTGATTTAGAAATTTCCAAGTATGTCTGAGATGAATTTGGTAAGGGAGTGAAGAAATGTTTGAATCTAACTTGAGATAGATCAGAGAAGTTCTAAGTCTTTGAAGTAAATCAGAGTTGGAAAAGTAAATTTTGATTTTTGGAAAAAGGATGATTTGAAGGTGAGATAAAAGGAAAGAGAAAGGAAATTTTAAAGTCTGAAATGGACTTTGAATTTTGGACTTGGATTTAGGAGGGATAAAGCTGTGGAAAGAGGAATTTAGAATTGAAACTTCCAAAGTCATAATGGACCTTTTGAATTTAGAATCGATTTTCAAGGGTCGATTTTGAATTCAATGTAGGAATTTGAATTTTGAATTCAGATTTGAGAAATAATATTGGCTTTTGAAAATAGAAGATGAGTTTAGATTTGAAATGGAATCTTGATCTGATATCTGAGATGGAACTGGATCTGGGTTTTGAAATAGAATTTGGATATAAAATTTGAGATCCAGGATGGAATTGAATTCTGGATCCTAAAGGGAATTTGGATCTGAATCTGAGATCCAAGGTAAAACTGGGTTCTGGATCCTAAAATGGATTTTGGATCTAGAATCTGAGATCCAAAGTGGAATTGGATTCTGGATCCTAAAATGGAACTGGATCTTAAATCTGAGATCCAATGTAGAGTTGGACTCTGGACCCTAAGATGGATTTGGATCTGAAGTCTGAGATCCAAATGTGAAATTGGAGTCTGGATCCTAAAGAGGAATTGGATCTGAAGTCTGAGATCCAATATGAGGGTTGAATACTGTGTTGAATATTGGATCCTAAAATGGATTTGGAGTTTATATTCAGAAGATGAGTCAAAAACTCCCAAGTTAGATTTGAACTTGGAAAATGAATTTTGAATATACAGATGAATCCCAAAGTCAATTTGGACCTTGGATTTGAAGTTTGAATTTGAAATTTAGAAAAATGAATCAAGAATCTCAAAATTAAATTGAACTTTGAGTTTGATTAGAGCTTTTGAAAATGAATTTGAAATTTCAAAGTCAATTTGAACTCTGAAATCTAATTTGAATTTGAATATATAAAAATGAACTTGAAATCTCAAAGTTGGATTGAACTTTGAGATTAAAAATAGAATTTCGAAAAATGAAAGGATGAATTGGATTTGAGAAGGATTGAAGATAGATTGAGGAAGATATTTACATTACTTGGAGTTTTGAAAAAGGAATTTTTGGAAAATATGATGCAGTTCTATCCTAAATGATGAATGAATTTGAATAATTTTGAAATTGGGTTTTGAAAAGCTATTCAATTCTTTAAATGAATCAAAATAAGATTGAAGATATAATACATTCTTGACTATGGTCATTGAATGTATTATATAATAATCTATATTTAAATTCAGGTGAAGAATGAAATACATTTGGTGCTTTTATAAAATTTAAAATGAAATTAATTCTCAATATACCCTGACTATGGCCATTGGTATATATTTTGAGTCAATTTTAAGTTAAATTCAAATAAAAGGAGAAAATATTTAAGGAAATATGATGAATTTTGAAAATGGATCCAGTGTTATTTCGTAAAAGATAAAAATCCTAAGTCTTGTTTACATCCCGACTATGGCCGTTGATGTAAATCATCAACTTAGGATTAATTTACCTCTTACAAAATGGTGCACGTGCCATTCGTGTTGCCATTGTGAGATTTTTTTGAAAAGTAAGGGGAAAATGATATGAAAACAAGTAATTCTATGAAGATGCATGCTCATACATTCTATCTAAAACAGGAAATGTACAATTTTCATTAATATCTGACTTATTACATTGTTGGAATTGAATTTGAAGTCCTAATCTAAGAAGGAAATTTGCATATTAGATGTATTTCCTACAAAACACTTGGTTAGTGTAAGGCAAAATTGCAAGAAATGCAGGATGATGGAAAGATATCCGGAAAAACCCGAATGCCAAATTTATAGAGAAGGTACATGGGACTGCACTTATCTAAACAGATGTAAGAATGTATTTACACACAGGAAATATATATTATCTAAAAAAAGACAAGAGGATGCATCTACCTAACTGCTGTATGTGGGAGTGGAGGGTTGACCTGGTGTATTATTTAAAGATGGTAAAACCATTTTTTTTTTATTTATCATTCAACCGCTGTATCTATCTAGAATGATGTGAACAGGCCGACTGAGGAGGCGCCAATCAAAACTATGGTAAGTATACTAATCTCAATTATGTATACAATGGCCCTAAGAGAACTATCAATAAATTGGATGGATCTACCAATAATATAAAATGCAACAGTGAAGAAACAAGATAATCACCATTATTTAGTTAAAAAAAAAAAAAAATCTTAGAGACTTGGGTTTACAAAAGAAAAACCTGAGCATGACCAGATTTATCATTTTCCTCAAGTGTTAATTTTAACTGAACATTAGCCCTGCACATATCCGACTCTTACCATTCTGAGCATATCAGGATAACTACAACATTTTGCAGTAACTAGTAAGTCAGAATTTGTTTTTTTAGTCAGCACACTAAACTGTAGCTAAATACAAAGATATAGCAGTGAACAGGGGGAACATGACATATGGTGACATATAGATCTAGAAAATTATCATAATTTCCCAGCCGTTGATCCTTGAGAACACACAGGAATATAACAACGTGTTGAGCTTATAGTGATCATAGTGGTAAAATGCAAGGATCTCCTGATCTTTATACCCATCTCTAAGACATTGAGGGTGTTCCATGAAAAGGCCAATGTGTAATGTGACAGCCCAAATATTTAACAATCAGTTACTGTTTGACAGGATGGACTACACGTTTAACATTCCTTGAACCCTCAGATTCAAATACTTGAGAGCTCAACTGGGAGCCTAGGGAGCTGCAATAATCATTAATATGTTGGCAGGTCCTGTAAATGTAGGAAGAAGAGACCACAATGTTTCTTTGCAAAAAGAAGAAGTCCAGTTCTGTTGTACTTTGGAATGCAGTGTTGTTAGTGGGAATAACAGGATGCTGTTGAGATACTCACAGCAAGTGGTATGGGGTAATTACGTGGCATGATACATGCCATATGCTTAGATATGCCCTTTATCAACCATTAATGCCTATGCTATGTCTGATGACTTTTGATCTCAACAAAGTTGACAACATTGATATTTACTGGTATTGAGCCGTGAACACCTATCGACCTAAACTCAATCCATTTGGCAAGGACCGGCATATCTACTATTTAACACTTTCTAGAATTCAATTTTACCGTTGACTTACTAAGACAGATCGTGTAAACTTATTGGCTACCTAAACAAGCAATATACATCATCTAATCTAATACCCATCAAGCCAATTAACGACAATTATTTTTAAAACATGGCACTTAATCCAAACTTTTAAGCTGAGTTGAGCATTAAATTGATCTGTCAGTATGATTATTAGCAGGAATAGTGTTTAACATTTATGTATGGAAATGTTAGTGAAAGAACAGATTAAAATAACATGGTATGACTTAGATATAGGGCTCGACAGTGACCGATTACCATGATCCCGAACATAGATGTAGAAACGTAACTACCAAACATACCTTACTGGTAGTTGGTGACACCGATGATCAGGTAGCTGGGTAGTGTGTAGATGGGCAGAGGCTAGTAAGATTATACCTATAAAAAGAAAAAAAAAGAAAAAAAATAAGAACATATCAATCTCAAATCAGGATATGTGATTATCGATCATGGATTATAAGGCAGCTGTAGCCATTGTGAGTCTGGAAATATATGGATGTCGTGGAGGGCGAATGAAGCTTCAGAGAGGGGACAGATGAGGTGCATTGTGCACAACATGAGAGTAAGCAGAGGTTACACTGAGTAATAACCTACAATGATTCACATATACATACTTGGCAACACTATGCTGTGAGTGGTGGCGCAAATTCTGAACCTGATTTTCTTCCCATGTCAACGATAATATACAAGTGAAGGCCAGGATGCAGAGATCAGCACGTTACAACAGACGAGATGTAGAGAATAAAATTATCTGAAGTTTGCCATGGCGAAATCATAACAGAAACAACCACAATATTTGCAAATCTGTGGACCTAAAATCCCAACTCATGCAGTCAAACTGCGTATCTGAAGCTCCACCTTGATATAATGAGATTGCCAGAATGATACTAATTTAAATATCCACTTCAAATGTGCAACAAGATAAGACAATCACGAATCATATAATTAATTAGTATATAACGAAAATGCCATGGTGGTGATGATAAACAGGAGGTATTGAGCTGAAACCATTCATGCTGACAGCAATATCCTTGACTTACTGCCCATCATGGACGATTGCTGAATCGAGATACTGCCTCATGTCTTTAATTCACCGACCCATTCTAGTGTACTGACGTTAATCTGCTTAGGTAAGCATAATGAGGCATGTAAATAATGAAAGGTACTGGAAAAGCAGGGTCGAGTTTTCATGTCATCCACGTCACCAATTTTAAGGAGGTCGCAGGATCCGGACCAGGGGTGTGGAAAAGAAATGAAAAATAACAACCTACTACCAAATATAGCATCATAGTAAAAAAAAAACAGATGGTCAGGGCTCAATCCGATGGTAGATAACTCGATGGTACAGTAATCTCTGTCTATATTGAGATAGATTCCTGATGCCTCATATGATTTGATAAACATGAGAATGCAATAAGTAACGCAGATTGAAGCAAACAGGTCAAAACAGAGAAAATTGATTAAAACAGAATAGCCATTGAAAGAGACTTCAAGAAATGCATAGAATGCAGGCTTGGTTTTTTTTTTTTTTTTTAGGCTTCTCCACTTTGCCTTAATCGCAGGGATCAAAATGCAATTTCATTGTAAAAGAGAGCACGACATCCCTTTTAGGGAAAGAAGATGCAATGATTACGAGCAAGGCACAATGAATCAAATTCAAGAAATATTAAATCACAATGGTATTACCTAATTCAAACAATTACTCCTGCAAGAAACAAATCATGAAGACGAAATAGATTAATAATACTAAACTATGAGATATCATGAAGAAACTTTATAGAATAATACTAAAAAAAAAGTTTGTGAAGCAAAGCTAGATGATAGGCTAAAAGAGAAACTTACAAATACAGTGGTCTGCGACCGTAACAAATTTAACAACATGAATGACTAAAGAATGTACAAGTTCAGTAACAACTTCTATTAGAGGAATAAGATGACAAATTAACAGAGGAACTGCGGTAATCGTGAGCAAATACTAAACACAGCGAGCGATTCATAACAAAACTAAAGAAAGAGAGAGAAAGAAAAAAAAAAGGAAAGAAGAAAAAGAATGTGGGAATCTGATATCATTCTGTTGGTTGTTGCACAATAGAAGGATCGGTGTTGCAATAAGCAATCCCAGTCTCTCCGGAGTGCGTTAATAAGGACTAATGTAAAGAAAGGGGAAAAGAATAAACAGGGGAAAAGGATTTACCATATTCCCCTTTACAGAAGTGGCTGGTCTTCTTGGTTCTGCTCCTTCCTTTGACGAATGAGAGATAGTCTGTTCCTTCAGCAACCCGGGTGCCTGCTGATTGGGGAAGAAGACTGGCTGCTTGAGATTCCGATGAAGATTACTCGTGATGGGTGTTACTCAATGAAGATGGATGCCCGATAGCAGATGCGAAAAAAAATATCTCTTAAGAAGATCGATGATGTGAATCATGGGTGCCTTTTTTTTCCCCCCTCATTCCCCTCCTGCGTCACTCTTCTTATAGGGGAAGATGAAGGTTCGAGAAGGAACATACTCCAGTTGCAGATCGATGGCTGAGGTGAGAAGATTGTGCGTCGTTGGCAATCGAAGGTGGAGAAACATAGCGTGCCAGGCCGTTGGCGATCGAGGGTTTTTTTTTTAGAGTTTGGATGAAGGTGGATGCACGGATGATGAAGAGGTTGCACATGGGGCTGCCGGGGAGGCTTCGTGAAGGAGAGGGGCGGCTGAGGGAGGAGGGCGAGTTAGGGTTTTCAAAAACCCTAACTCGACCTTTAAACCTTAAAAATTAGTTTTTCCAAAAAAGGCCTCCTTTTCAAGTTTTTCTAAAAAGATGGTTAAAGGTGAGTTTTTCGGTAAAATCTTCAAAAACCACGTAGTCTTTCCTAATTTCTTTGGTTTTTTGCATGATTTTTCCATTTTTTTGTATTTTTGGAACAGAATCTAAGTTTTTTACATGAAAACAAAGATTAAACGCTAATTTTTTTTTTGTATTTTTCTGAGAAATATTTACAAAAGTATTTTTCTGAGAATTTCAGACCATTTCAGGAAAATTTCTTCAGAAGAAAGGGTTTTGGACCCAAGTTTTCGAGAAAATATTCGAGTTTTAAACCTCGAATTGAGAAATACAATTCGATGGATCCAAATGGATACCGGACGAAGTGTCTGAGCTTTTCAAAAGCTATTTTGTTAATTTTTAGAAATTGATTAAAAAAAAAAATTGGATAATGAAGCTCAGATTTGGATTTTGATCTAGATCCGGATCCGAAACTGAGTCAGATATGTAAAATAAATTTAATTTCAGAAAAAATTGAGAAATAAAATGAAATTTAGATTAGAAAACTGACTCAATTACCCAGAAAATGGGAGAAAAGGGCAAAAAGGGGATATTTACAACATTTTGAAAAATTTGGGGTGTTCACAAGCTCCAAGATCAAATATACAAATTAGTTCAATCAAGGGGATGTCACAGGTCCACATAGTTTCAGCAAGTTGTTTGAAGTAAGTTGTTTGTGCCAATTTATGACACACAGCACCATAAGATCAATTGACAGATCAATTTCTACAAAAAATTGGCTAAGGGACCATGCACTGTATGATGAACACACAGTAATCATGAGATTTTAGTGAGACTGAATATTTGGCAATCATATGGGAGCCAGTACACAGAGTTTAAAATCACCGTGAAACATTTGATAAATGAAGGTACACATATAGAATATACAGATGCTGTTAGATACAAATGAAATAAAGTATATATAGAATATACAGATGCTGCTAGAATGAGATGAAGTGTATAAAAATATAGAATATACAAATGCCAACACAGGATGTACAGATGCCTCCACAGTGAAGAAAGTATTATAGAAGTGGGTGATAGTGTAGGTGATATGATGCATCATGATGATACAAACTGCAGGGGATTTACTTTACAACTCACATAAATACTAAAGGATTTCTAACGTTTAGCAGTGTAATTACATATGCAATATTAACATAATGTTACAACTAACATGTACAACTAATATATAAACTAGTATATACTGTGTGATCAAGGCTAAAGAGGTGGTATTGAGTGTAAATAGACAACAAGCTGTGAAAGATGCTGAGAGCAGTAGGATGTACCTTTACATTGTTCATTTTCACGATTATGATCTGAGAACATATTCAAATAACATCCAACTTTTTGCTTTTAAAATTTACTGCAGAACCACAGTCAAGTTCAATCTGCCATTTCATGATTTGATGAGATCACTTGCATCGCTGGAATGGTTGTAAAGAAACGCCATATTCTTCAAATGCTTGCTACCAAATGATGTAAACCTTGAATCTGCTGCAAAACAGCAGATGTATTGCCAGATATTCCTTGGGACAATTGAGCTAGAGCATTTCAGGTGGATACAACGTGGATTTTATGGAGTGGTTGGGTGAGCATATACCGGACAGAGTATAATAGCAGAGACTCTGTTGTAGATGCTTCATAACAGCAAGGGTTGTTATGGATCAATAGCAAAATTGCAATTTAGCCTTCTTCTTTATAGCTTTGGTAAGCCAAAAAAACATACCCACATTTCTGGACTAGATTTACACAATATAGAAATGGAACCATTCACCAGCACACTCTCAAGACACCCACTGTTACATATTGATCAGTGTCTTGTATCACCTGACATTTATATTCACTCTAGGCCTAATTACACATATTCTATCTAAAACAAGTGAACCTGTAGACTTGCAGATGAATAGCATTGTAACAGGTTGCTGCAATTATAATCAAAAGTGAACAATCTTACTAGAAGAAATTATACAGCAACCCTCTCAACTCCATTCAAACGAAATCAGCAGCTCTTTCCAGCAATTGTTCTAGACACTCGACTGTTAGCCCAGGCAAATTCTCCAACCTGTATACTACTAAATGATAAGAACATTGCCATTTGTAATCCTTCTGCAATACCACACAGAATCTGCACATTTGTTGGTTCATGTCTTGCAAGAAATAAGCTTCTAATCTTAAGAATCACAATATTTCAGATGAGTAAACAACTGTCACCATAGGGTACTAGCATTGGATCAGCAAACAGGAAATTTACTTGAAACGTATCACAGCCTACCAATGATGGCACACACTAGCCAATAGATTCCAAACACCATTCCTAACCTCACAACTAAATTAAACTGCAAAACATAATGGAGCTGGGCTAAATGTCATATGTTGAGCACTAGTGAAATCATTAATTATCAAGATTAAACTGAAAAGGAACTGGTATATGGTATGTGCATATATGAAGATATGAATAATCTCTACTTTAGAGAATCTAAAAAAAGGTGAGACTATATGGATATACAGTGATAGATGAAACAAGAGATGTTGTTTCTCACAATCCGATATTGAACTCAGTTCAAGACATTCAATCAACTGAATTGTTACCTCCAATCGCTGGACTTGGAAACAGGAGGGACGCAATTTTATGCCAATGAAACCTGATAAATAGAGAGTTGATGTTATGCCATAGAGGAGATGTAAGTACACCAATGACACACAAATAATAAATCAGCAGAGAATGATATCAGTTCACAATAAGCTAGTAATAAAAAAAAAAAGAATTGAGGAAGTTTGATCAGGTAACTGTTATAAGAAGCACGAAATAAAAGAACTCAGTCACCTTACCTGTGGGCATACGTGTATATACCCTATTAATAAAATGCATTGGCTTGATATCCCTGGCTATGATAACACACGAGATCTATTGTAGCTTTTATCATAATGGAGGAAGAAGATTGATTCTAACACCTGATTTTAACAAATTGAATTCCCTTTGCCAATATCGGCCATGAATGGCTATCGACAGATTGGGGCAGGAAGGTAACTGTTTACAAAGTATGCTTTGAAGAACAAAATACATTTAGTAGAAAACTTACCTTAGGTGCTCTGTTGTAGCAGTGACGATGGTGAGATGCAGGGGTGATTAGTAAGATAGCAACAATGAAAGCCTGTTGAGGAAGGTGCTTTCATTGTGATGCTATATTCCACTGAACATCCATGGCATGAAAAAAAAAACTAGTGCTTTTGGTTTTTGATTTGTGGGCAACCATCTACAAGTGAAGAGTTTCGGTCCACCCCGATTGATCATGAATTCCTCTCCACATTTAAAGCTCTCTGTAATATCTGTCGTAGAGGGTGCATCCGAGGAATATTATTGTGCATCCCAATCATGTTCAATGGAGATCAAATTATAGTTTTAATTGCACAATCGCAGCTCCTTGAGATGGATCTATGTCAATTGCCTAATCAAACCTGCCAGAGTGAAGCAGTTACACACTAAAAAAAAATGGCAAACATGGATTGATTTTTCCAGAAGCTACTAAGTTTTCAGAACCTTTCTTTTGCATATCAATCTTGATATCTCTGAAAATGCAGGTTGATTTGAGCAGTGACTCTCATTAGAGAACACAAGGCATAACTAAATGCAACTCTCATAAAAGAGAAAGAAAAAAAAAGTAACCAATGTAACTGTGAGAATTAACTTACAATTGCTTTGTTGTGTGCAAGGTTGGCATACTTCAAGGTATTTAAAGTTACCTCTGAATTTGTTTCAACAGGGATAACACAGGCTATAATCAAAGTATATATCAGTAGATGATTATGATGGAATATCAACAATTTCTTAGAAAGCACAACATTTAATTTGAAGAGGTTTTTCACCTGAAGCTTAAATGGCAACCATAAAACACTACCTATGCATGTTAGAATTCAAAATATTTTAAACATAGTGATGGAAAATGTGTCTATCTAAAATATCTTGGTGCATATATTTGCTAAATCAAATGATTTGGTATAGTAACAGAGGGAAAGATTCTTATTTCAATACAGACAAAGGCAATACCTATATACTTACCATTGACAAATGCATGTAATGCATAGCCAAGAGAAGTAATCTAGAGGACAGGCCAAATGCCACCTCTTGTAGGCAAGTCATTGAAACTCACATCAAAGCTTAGGTGCTTGATTTAATAAAGCAGAATTCACAGCTGAACTTGAAATGAGGGCTACTGTGAGACTCAACCGACATTCTTTTTTATATGATTCAGAGGCATTCATGCAAAAGCCCCTCATACTCTGTGATCATAACATTCTACGAGACATCATTTCCTCCAAATGTCATGATTCCAAAGTACCTTTTCTACAGGATACAAATTTCCACAATGGGCACACATAATAAAATTTTGCTTACAGTTAGATTGAATCAATGTGTACACAGTTACATTTGCCCAACAAAACAAAAAAAAAAGAAAGAAAAAAACCAAATTGGTTAAACACCTGTAATTTAACCACACACACCCAATGTACCAATGAAAGGGATGCAACTGTAGTGAAGGCCTTACCTGGCAGAACAAACCAAAAACTTCTCCATAATCTCTAGCTTGACCATGTGCAAATAGCAAATATTTGAATAAAATAGGACCCATATTGTTAACTCCAGAGAAAATCTGATATTAGTTACGTTTTCACACTTTTGAGTTCATAATCTCAAATGGATTTTTTTTTTATTGGCTGTTGGAGGACAAATCAGACTGTTTCAAAAGGGTAACTAATCTTCACAATCTTATCAATAGGGTGAACAAAAAGATACAAATACAGGGTTAGATCCTGCGCAAGGAGACTAATGATGCTATTGACCACATCCGAAAATAGGAAATGCAATAATATAGAAGATCACCCAAATATAGCAATATTGTGAAGGAGTTGTACCAGGTAAGATAAAATACATCGAAAGTATTAAGAAAATGAATGTATAGTCACAACGAAATAGAATGAAATTGCTAATAACGTGAAAGGGGAATGCAAAAACAAAGTGGAAATGCTGAACCATATTTGATGAAGCTGAAAATCAAAACCAAACTGCAAAAATAAAGTAAAACCTATCAATTAAAAGAGAAATTGGAATCCTACAGGATCGAGCAACTGGAAATAAAACAGAAATCAAGGCAAAAAAAAGAACATATCGTAACACAAACAGAAATTGAAATGAAAAATAAAAAAAGGAAAGAAGAAAGAAAGAAAAATTTGTTGGAACACATTCGTTCCTATTAATCTTGCATATACGTAGTTCAGTTTTGCAATAAACAAAACGACACCACGATGGTTGCGTTAAGGTGAAGGAAACATAAAAAAAAATGAAGGAAACGACACTTACCTTGGCCCTTAATTGCAGGACTAACCTGTATTGCTGGGGTTGAACAAATACATGGCAGAGAAAATAAAGCAAGAAGGGAAAATAAGAGAGAGGAGAAGAGGGAATGAAGAAGAGTCGTATACACAGGAGGATGGAGGGGTGAAAGCGATCCCTGAATCCTTCCCATTCGTGCTTCTTTTAAAAAGGAGGAAGGAGGGTTCGGTTGGTGATGGGTGGAGGAGAGTCGCCTGGGTGGTTGGCGATGAGTGGAGGAGGAAAAAGGGGGGCGAGAGAGGGTTTCGAGAGTGTTTGAGAGAGAGGAGAGTGCGGCCTGTAACCCTTTTTTAAAACCCTAAGAAGGAGTTTTGTGACATCCCCGCCTTTTGTTTTTCAAGATTTTGTAAAGAGGAAGTTTTTAATAAAATTTTGCTAAAAAGTGCTTCTTCATAAAACTCGAATTTTGAAAGGTATTTTTCAAAAAGATTATTTTTGTGTTATTTTTTCCCTATTTTCTTATTTTTTTATGTTTATATATATTTTTTGTATTTTTTGAAAACAAAACTCTAAAAACTAAGAAATTTAAACTAATTTTACAAAATTTCAAAATATTTACAGAAGAAAGGGTTTTTCTGAAAAATCAAGGTTATTTTGGAAAAATTTCTTCAGAAAATGGGTTTGGATCCAGATTTTGAGAAAATGTTCAAGTTTTGACACTTGAATCGAGAAATACAATATGATGGATCCAAACGGCTGCCGAATGGATTGTCCGAGCTATTTAAAAACTATTTTTGGTATTTTCTGTAATTTTAATTTAAAAGTTGGACAACGAGACCCAGATTTGGATCTGGACAATGGATCTGGATCCGAAATCAAGTCAGACATATAAAATGAAATTAATTTCAATAAAACTTGAGAAATGAACTGGAACTTAGATTTAAAAGTTACTCAATTGCTTAGAAAATGGGGTCAGGGGCAAAAGGGGAATATTTATAAGATTTTGAAAATTTGGGGTGTTCACAGATGCCCCTCTCTGCTACTAAGTCGGTTGAAAGCCGAGCTTAGTGGCAAAGAAACACTTCAAATTTTGAAAAAAATGCCCCAGTCAACAGATCTGAACTGGGTGTGGAAGAATTTATTTGAAAGACATGGTTTTCAGGCTTAAAACCTTTATCCTGAATGGCTTGGGGAGACGAAATCCTTGATAATTATACGACTGAATAATAGAAATGAGGAAATCGTGATGGGACTTTGGGCAAAGATTCCAAAATGATGAAAGATAAGAATTTTGATCAAGTCTCATGAGTGAGGCTAGATCAACTTTTGGAATGAGTCAGGTTTAGCCCTTAACCTAGATGGGATGAAGGTATCTCAAAATAACCTGAATGGGGGAAGGAATATATGATGACCTTAATGGGACATTTTTGGAAAAGAAGATGATGCTTAAGTAGGATCCTGTCCTGGATGGATATACAAGGCATGGGTTTCTTGATGGGAAGAACCATGATAGGACTGGAAAAACATCTCGTCAAAACGAAGGACTTCATCAGAACGACACTCAGGTTTAACCCAAACCTGAAAAAGGAAGATACCTCGATGGGCGAGGTTCAGGCTTAACCCTTAACCTGAAGGAGACGACCATACAGAATCCTCGAGTGAAGAGACCATGATGGGCCATTCGGAGTTTTGACAAACAAATTCGAAAGGGGTTTGCGAAAGGAGGAAATAGGGTTCCCTAAAGCTTTGAAAAATGGATGATCTTGGGCGTCTCACGGCTGAGACTGAAATAGCTTTTGAATTTAATGACCTCTTGCAGAAGATACAGGTTTGACCCTTAACCTGAGTGGGTACGACCATACACAATTCTCAAATGGAGAAATCGTGATAGGACAGGAAGAGATACTTCAACTGAATGAGGCAACTCTTTTTGGGAATGTGAGAGATGAAAAATAAAGGGATGTGAGACAATTCTTTCAATAAGGTAACAGGAGGCAAATCTTTCGATGGTGTGAAAGATGAATAAGGCGAACCTTTTATCAAGGAGACGAATCTCTTGACAAGGCGAACCTTTTAGTAAGGAGAAGGTGAAAGCAAAATATGAAGATGACAATCCTTTTAGCAAGGAGAAGGCAAAAGTAAAATATGAAGATGGCAATCCTTTTAGCAAGGAGAAGGCAAAAATAAAATATAAAGATGGCAATCCTTTTAGCAAGGAGAAGGCAAAAATGAAATATGAAGATGGCAATCCTTTTAGCAAGGAGAAGGAAAAAATGAAATATGAAGATGGCAATCCTTTTAGCAAGGAGAAGGAAAAAAGTGAAATATGAAGATGACAATCCTTTTAGCAAGGAGAAGGCAAAAAGTGAAATATGAAGATGGCAATCCTTTTAGCAAGGAGAAGGCAAAAAGTGAAATATGAAGATGGCAATCCTTTTAGCAAGGAGAAGGCAAAAAGTGAAATATGAAGATGGCAATGCTTTTAGCAAGGAGAAGGCAAATCTTTCGATTAAAGCGAAAAGACAGATAAGGCAATCCTTTTATCAAGGAGAAGGTGAATCTTTCAATCAAAGCGAAAGACGGATAAGGCAATCCTTTTATTAAGGAGAAGGTGAATCTTTCGATCAAAGCAAAAGACGGATAAGGCAATCCTTTTATCAAGGAGAATGCAAATCTTTCGATCAAAGCGAAAGACGGATAAGGCAATCCTTTTGGCAGGGAGAAGGCAAATCTTTCGATTCAAGCAAAAGATGGATAAGGCAATCCTTTTATCAAGAAGAAGGTGAATCTTTCGATCAAAGCGAAAGACGGATAAGGCAATCCTTTTATCAAGGAGAAGGTGAATCTTTCGATCAAAGCGAAAGATGAAGAAGGCGATCCTTTTATCAAGGAGCAGGCAAATCTTTCGATCAAAGCGAAAGACGAATAAGGTGATCCTTTTGGAAAGGAGAAGGTGAATCTTTCGATCAAAGCGAAAGATGAAGAAGGCAACTCTTATGAAAGAGGGGAAGGCAACTCTTTCGACTATGCGAAAGAAGGAAAAGGCAACACCAAGATGTATCAAAACAGTTGTTAAGTTATTATTTTTTATTAGGAAAGCTAGAAAATTTTGCCAAAATGATAAAATTTATAGTTGATTCAAGGTAATTTTAAGGTAAGCACTTTCGAAAGATGTTCCTTCATCCACCTAGAGTATTACCCCCAACTGGGTTTACTCTATAGAGTCCAGAATCAAAGTCAAATTATTGTTGTTGATTTTCTTCAAGGAGGCTATCAATTTCCTTAATATGAAAAGAGAGAAAATATTCTTAGCTTCATAAAAGCATTTGAATGAAAAGATATTGATAGAAGAAATTCACATAGATAAAGATGATTCCTGATAATTTGGGCAGTTTGATATCCTGGGCATTTTCCCATGATGATCTTTTTGCACTCTTTTGAGTCATGGAGCTTTCTTGGGCTTTTACATCATCCTTCATTTTGGAGATGTCTTGACTTTTCTCTCTTTTTCGGGGAAGGGTACGTCACAAACTCCTTCATCTTGGAGATGTTCCGATCCTTCTTTTCTTTCTCAGGAATTAGGCTGATGACATCGATTCTAAAAGGTCTTTAGATTATAGCAGAAATCAAATATCTTTTAGGGTTTGTCGGTATGTTCATCACACTCGCCTTCATCTCGACGGTGATCTGAACTTTCTCTGAAAGGATCCTTCACAAACTCCTTCATCTCGAAGATGATCCAAATCTTCTTTGGCTCCGGAGATCTAACTTGCCTATTCATCTTCATCTTGACGACAATTAAGAGATCCCCTTTGCAGATATTTGATTGCAGCTCAAATGACTGAGGAGATATGGATTGGGTAGGTTCTCTTTACTGCCCAGGTTATTTCCACAGTCTCACTGTCAAAGAGTAATCTTTAAGAATGTGCCAATAGCTATGATCAATGTCAACTCACTTATGGCTTTTCAACGTCATTGAATTTTCCTTCGCCAGTCATATCGAAGATTTTTTCTTCATCCTGTTGGTTGACCAACAGAAAATTTGAAGTTTGAGTCTTTCTTCACAAAAGCTTCACCCTTTTGGAAGGAACACTAAGGAGATTTGAGAAAATTCTTTATGTAATAAAAGCTTGAGATCAACAACTATTTTATGGTAATTTGGCAAGATATTCCTGAAATCCTTGATGACAAAAACTTTGCTTAACATCGAGTTTTGATACATCAGCGGAATTTTGGAGAAAAATCCAACACGAGGCTGAATTCTGAAGGTAAATATAAATTTAAAGTTCTGAAGGCAAGCTTGGCATAAAACTGGATTTTGAAGATAAACCTAACTCAAAAGTTGGTTTTGAAAGACCAACCGAATCAAGACTCAGATTTTTACAAGGGAAACTAGAAGATTCGAGTCGAAACTCGAGCCTTCGAAGGAAAGCTAGGAAGTTTTTGGTTTCTAAGGAGAGAAAGTTCGGGTCGAAACCCAAATCTTCAAAGGAAAAACCGGACCAATTCAGATTTTTGAAGAAAAGAAAATTCGAGTCAAAACTCAAATATTTAAAGGAAAGTTGGATTGTTCGAGTCGGGGCTTGAATCTCAAAGGAAAACTAGGAAGTTCAGATTTTGAAGGAAAGAAAACTTGAGTTAAAAACTCAAATCTTCGAAGGAAAGCAGGAAAGTTTGAGCCAGGGCTCGAATCTCAAAAGGAAACTGGAATGTTCAGATTTTGAAGGAAAGAAAACTCGAGTTAAAACTCAAATTTTCGAAGGAAAGCAGGAAAGTTTGAGTCAGTGCTCGAATCTCCAAGGAAAACTGGAAAGGTTAGACTTTAAAGAAATGAAGACTCGAGTGGAAACTCAAATCTTCGAAGGAAAACTGGAAAGTTCGAGTCAAGGCTCGAATCTCAAAGGAAAGAGTTGGAAGTTCGAGTCGAAACTCAAATCTCGAAGGAGAGTTGATGAGAAGATTTTTATAAAAGATTGACAAAAATTAAGGAAAATTAAGAAAAGATTGTAACATGAAGGCTTGAAATTGAGATTTGAATAACCCGAAGGTAAAAATTGGATTTAGAGTTTTTTGATGAGTGGTTAGTGCAAAGACTGAACCTGAGGGGATACCTGATCAGTCAGCCAGATACTAGCACGAGCGCTAGATGTATCAGTGCAAGCACTGGTTTTTTCAAGAAATGCCCTAGTATGAGTATTGGATTTTAAAATTGTACCCGCACGAGCTCTGGCTTTTCTGACCAAGAGTCGGAAGAGGAGACCAGCATCTATTTGGAATTTTGAAGTGAGAATGATTGCCAGTGTTTTCGGCATTATCCCTTATCCTGAAAAGGAAAAAGGAAATAGATTTTGACAAAAGTGATAGGAGTTGATGAAGAATAAAATTGAAAAAGGTTTTGAAAAAGATTGACAAAGCATAAAAAAAAATGGCAAAAACAACTTCACCTTTTCTACCAATATGATAGGTCCAGGACAAAGGCAAAAAGATCTACACCGGTGCAGATTTTTATGACGGACTAGAAGGGGATGACAACTGGGAAGATCTTCCTTGGAAATTTCTAAAGTTTGATGGGACCGGCAACCCCAAGGGTCATCTGGCTACATTTTTCGCCGAGTGCAACCGATTCAGAAAGAACAACAAGGCTTTATTCCTATGCTTTCCACGTAGTCTGGAGGGAGTTGCAGCAAGATGGTATGCCGACCATATCAACCCGATTGAACTGCGAGACTTTGACAAAGTCATCAACCTGTTCATCGAAAGGTTCCTTTTCAACACTGAGGCTCCGCCTACCCTCAACCATCTTTTCAATCTAAAGCAAAATGATAATGAGAAGGCGAAAGATTTCATTCATAGCTGGAGATCTACCTGCAACAGGATGAAGGATCCGATATCAGAGGGGCATGCACTCTCAATAATTTTGAACAATTTCTCTCAACCTCTGATGGGTCTGATCTCCACTTCTCCGTCTAAATCCTTCATCAAATTAATCGAGTGAGTTGAATGACTCGAAATGGGATTAGAGAACGGAACCTATCATGGCATCACCTTGGCAGGAGGCAGTCAGGACATGAAAAAGAAAACCAAATTCGCCTTTTCTACCAGTTCCTCCAACAACAATGGCAAAAACAAAAGAGGTAGCAGAAAGAACCACACTGGCAGGTCAGGCAGAGATGACTGTTCTGGTCAAAAGAATGGAACCAGCAGGCAGAATGACATCACTCCCTCGAGCATCCAGTTAGAATGAAAGCCCCAAGGGAAGCCGAAGCACGACGGTTGGGGATACGACCGTGAATTTACCCCCTTAGAGCAATCACTTGAGGAAGTTCTTGAGTATATGACAACAATGGAGATGGTTAAACTTCCCAAGGTAGCAGATCCTCCTGTGACTATGGGAAGGTTCAAAGATTAGTTTTGCAAATTCCATCGAGCGATGGGTCATGACACCGAGCACTGCTTTGTTTTCACTTTTTAATCTAAAGCAAAATGATAATAAGAAGGCGAAAGATTTCATTCATAGAGGGAGATCTAATTGCAACAGGATGAAGGATCCGATATCAGAGGGGCATGCACTCTCAATAATTTTGAAAAATTTCTCTCAACCTCTGAAGGGTCTGATCTTCACTTCTCCGTCTAAATCCTTCATCAAATTAATCGAGCGAGTTGAATGGCTCGAAATGGGATTAGAGAACGGAACCTATCATGGCATCACCTTGACAGGAGGCAGTCATGACATGAAAAAGAAAACCAACTTTGCTTTTTCTACCAGTTCCTCCAACAACAATGGCAAAAACAAAAGAGGTGGCAGAAAGAACCACACTGGCGGGTCAGGCAGAGATGACTGTTCCGGTCAAAAGAATGGAACCAACAAGCAGAATGACATCACTTCCTTAAGCATTCAGTTAGAATCAAAGCCCCAAGGGAAGCCGAAGCACTATGGGAAGGTTCAAAGATCAGTTTTGCAAATTCCATCAGGCGATGGGTCATGACACCGAACACTGCTTTGTTTTCAAAAACATTGTCCAAGACTACATTGATAAAAAGCTGCTGGTGGAAGATCAAGAAGAAGAGTAGCTACCCGTCCTGGCCTAGCTTCCCGAACCATGCCAATATTTTGCTACTTTCTCTCTTTTTAGTCACCTAATAGGGACAACTCAGTCCCAGTCTTTTGTGACCTTTGGTCAACAAACTTGTAAATATTTCAGTCGTTGTTATCAATATTTCCTATCAATGAAATGTCAATTTTCTTCGTATCTGTTGATATCAAATACTTCTATCCTTCGCCACGATGGGGCATTTATTTTAGAAAAATTTGTATTTCTCCTATTCTTAAAAATAAGGGACAATCCCAAAACATCATCATGAGAGAAATGATATTACCTATGAGGATTTTTCAAAATTATAAAATCTTGAAAAATTCTACAAAAGTCTTCATGTTCAAAAATTTTGGTCCAATCTTTTTCAAAATAAACTATCACGTTGGTTTTCCTTTTTCAAAATGGGTTTTAAACCATTATCTTCAAAATCAAGCCTCATGATGATCTCCCATGATGATTCTCCTTTTCAAAGATCAGCTTTCGCACTAATCACTAATCTTGTGATTAATTTTCTTCTCAAAATAATTTCTAAATTGTCTTTTAAAACATTCTCCTTTCAATTTAAAGATCCCACATCTAGGACAGGATCCTACTTAAGCATCATCTTCTTTTCCAAAAATGTCCTATCACGGTCGCCAAAACTGTGATCATCCCCCTTTCAATTTAGAATATTGAATATAAATCAAATGGTATTTAAATATTCAATATTCTAAGAATGGGTTTCGAGAGTGTCTGAGAGAGAGGAGAGTGCGGCCTGTAACCCTTTTTCTTTAAACCGTAAGAAGGAGTTTTGCGACATCCCCCCCTTTTGTTTTTCAAGATTTTGTAAAGAGGAAGTTTTTAATAAAATTTTGCTAAAAAGTGCTTCTTCATAAAACTCGAATTTTAAAAGGTATTTTTCAAAAAGGTTATTTTTGTGTTATTTTTTTCCCTATTTTCTTATTTTTTTGTGTTTATATATATTTTTTATATTTTTTGAAAAAAAACTCTAAAAACTAAGAAATTTAAACTAATTTTACAAAATTTCAAAATATTTACAGAAGAAAGGGTTTTTCTGAAAAATCAAGGTTATTTTGGGAAAGTTTCTTCAGAAAATGGGTTTGGATCCAGATTTTGAGAAAATGTTCGAGTTTTGACACTCGAATCATGAAATACAATATGATGGATCCAAACGGATGCCAGATGGATTGTCCGAGCTATTTAAAAACTATTTTTGGTATTTTCTGTAATTTTAATTTAAAAGTTGGACAACGAGACTCAGATTTGGATCTGGACAATGGATCCGGATCCGAAATCAAGTCAGACATATAAAATGAATTTAATTTCAGTAAAACTTGAGAAATGAACTGGAATTTAGATTTAAAAGTGACTCAATTGCTCAGAAAATGGGGTCAGGGGCAAAAGAGGAATATTTATAAGATTTTGAAAAATTTGGGGTGTTCACAGATTAGCATCACACAAGGTATAATTCATAAATTCTATTAAGACTGGAATGTACATAATGATACCTAAATGTCTATGAGGAAATGGATATTAATATAGGTATGGAATGCACCGAACTAGTGAGAAAATATATGTTGTAATGCATATGACAAAGCTAAGTGAATGCCACAAGACTGAGCATATGTTAAAACTGATATTAATGGATGCTATAAAATCCTGAAGTTGCTACTATGTATGCTTGGTAAGACAACACTAAGAAAACATTAAGGAACAGTCAAATATTTTACGGTGAAGATCAACAATTGAACCAGGACTGAAAACCATTACTCAACAGTAAGCAAAGACAGAGCAATACTCAGTTAAACTTGGTGGCAAGGTTCAGATACAAAACCTAAAGGTACAACACACTACATGATGCACTATACTTAATATAATGTTGAGCATATGATCCCCCATTATTTAATACACAACTAATATAGCCTAATCATATGGTACACTGATCCAACAAATGATATATGCTGAATATCGCCCAAGTGACAAAGCTACCTATGCACAGGACAGTGGGAATGAACTTGATGGTCGGTGACTGACAGAGGTCGGCCATTGTAAGACCCACAAAATTTTTTGAAGAATTCACTGTTGCATTGAGTTGATATATATATTTTTGTGTGGTTATGAGCTTGAATCGCGTAATTAGCTATAATTTGATTATGCCTTGTGTTTCAGCTTTATGCGCGCGACCCGAAATCGCGTAAGTACAATATATGAGTAAGAAGAGCCCAATTCTGGACGAATTAACCTCTGAAATTTTAAGGATATGTTTATAATATATTTGTATGGTTTGTCCCCGAATTTGGGACCAATACGACAAAAAAAACCGTCAGTGCATGTGAATTACGAGAATTGCTTAACGATAGTACGCGAGTCGTAACAAGCGTATTTCTTGCAAACGGAGGGAAATTTTCTTAAGAAACATTGAACATTTCATGTCAATTAAGACATTGAATAAGAGTATTCAATTTATTGAAGTCAAATTTCAGTTTAAAAGCATTAAATGAGCATTTCCTTTTTATATTATTTAATTTTCCATTTTGGGTTTTGGATCTAGAGTTGGCCCAGATCCATGGACGTCCCAGCCCCATCATGCGCCCCTCTAGGAGGACGTCCATGGCCATGAGGACCAGCTGGTCCATGGTTGACCAACTGAGCGGTGGCAAGACTGTAAAAACCTAACTTGTGTTTTGAATCCCAGCCATGGGTTGGCCAAGTGGGCGGCAGCCCATGGCAATTTTGAAAATCTTTTTGTGCAGCCAAAAGGCTGCACATGCACTGGGTGTAGTAGGCGGCAGCCCTTGGACATCCCCTGTAATTTTCACAAACATTAAAGGGTTTTACAAAGCCTACTTAATGGCATTTTTGAAAACTTTTCTGAAAGTTTTGAAATAATGAATTTTTATTGGAAGTATGGGCGGCTATGCAGGGCGTGGAGCACCCCAACCCTCCATCTCCTCTACTTTGATCCCAACCCTACAATTCCAAAACCCTACCTACTTAAACCTTCAAAAAAAAAGAGAGGTATTGTTGGACGATTTTCCATCTCTCCTCTTTTACTCTTCTCTCTTCCCTTCACTCTCTCTCTCTCTCCTTCTCTTCTTCTCCTAATCGTGTGAAAGAGTGAGTGTGGGTGCCAAGTTGAAGCTCCACAACCCTAGCACCCTTTCCACCATTTTTGAAAGCCTCAAAGGTGAGGTTTCAATCATTTCTCCATATGCTTATCTTCTTGTTTTCGTTAAAAAGATGTCTATGCTGGTTTTTGCCATGGTGATAGCATGAAACCGAATACCTAGTATGCATTGTTATGCATGTAGGTTTTTATTCGGTGGATTAGATGTACATTTTCGAAATGCTCATCTTCTTCTATTTCATTGTTTTGAAGTTAGTTTCCTCGCCTTCTTCTCTTGACGTTTTGGGGCTGGGTGTGGTCTACTGTGTTGCAGCCACCACTCTTGGCGAAAGGGCCGGCAGTGATTCTGCCCCCTTTCCATTTTGTGGGTGCGAACGATGGTTGGGCTTGCACATAGCCCAAACCCATCGTTTCCTTCTCTCTTGGTTTTCTCAGTCTGAACCAAGTGGGTTCAGACTGGGCGTTGGCACCTCAGGTCTTAGCACAAGCTCAGACCAGCTGGAGTGGCCTCCGTTTGTGCCCAAGACATGCCTAGTGCTGGAAGAGCACTCGGGTTGTTTGGGTGGCGCTGGCGCCCATGCGCCATGCGTTGGCGCCCTTGGCGCTGGCCCTTTTTATTTGGAAGGCACTGGCTGCAGCGCCCTGCCCTTTCCTGTTTGGTGTGACCCACACCTCTGCTGGTCTGGACACCTCTGTCCAGACCAGTGTACAGGACCCCTGTGAATGACCCTGGCTTGAGCCATTCGGCCGCAGCACCTGAACCGAATTCGGTTCAGGTGGCAGGCTGAGCTTGCATGCAGGCAAGTTTGGACCGAATGTCCAGACTTGTGGTTGGCATTCTGGCCCTTTTGGAGTGGGTCCAGGTCTGTACCAGACCTGTACCCAGCCTCGTTGCACCTGAACCAAGCCTGGTTCAGGTGGCGTATTGCGGACGCGGACTTAGGCAAGTCTGGACCGAATGTCTAGACTTGCTGCCAAGTGTTTCGGGACCCCATGGTCCAGCTGCTTGGGCCTGGACCATTGTCCAAACCGGTGGGCTGCGTGGCCCGCAGGGCAGCAGTGCCCTATGTGTGTTCGTGGTTGGTCTACGTTTGGATAGTAGCGAGTGCCGGTTCGGGCAAGTCTGGACCGAATGTCCAGACTTGCCACCGAGTCTTTAGGGACCCCATGGTCTAGCTGCATGGGTTTGGACCTTTGTCTAGACCAGTGGGCCGACAAGACCGGCGTGGCTGCAGCACCTTGTCTGAGTTTTTGGGAGGCCTCGCTCCCGTGTTGCACCTAGTGGCACGACTGCAGCACTTCAACTGCGTTTGGGTTAGTGTGTGTTGTGGTTTTGGGGGCCAAAGCATGGCCTTAGTTGTGACCCAAGTATGTGGTTGCTGCAGCAGTTTGGGGCATGTGAACACCCCAAATTTTTTAAAAGTTTGTAAATATTCTCTTTTTGCCCTTTGCCCCCATTTTCTGGGTAATTGAGTCAGTTTTAAATCTAAATTTCAGTTTATTTCTCAAATTTTACTGAAACTAAATCCATTTTATATATTTGACTCAATTTCGGATCCGGGTCCGGTGTTAAAATCCAAATCTGAGCTTCGTTGTCTAATTTTTTAAATCAAATTCTCAAAATTACCAAAATAACCTTTTGAAAGGCTCAGACAGTTCGTCCGATATCCGTTTGGATCCCTCGTGTTATATTCTTTGATTCGAGGTTTAAAACTCGAATATTTTCTCAAAACCTAGATCCAAACCCATTTTTCTGAAGAAATTTCCCCTAAATAGCCTTGAATTTTCAGAAAACCCTTCTTTTGTAAATATTTCTCAAAAATTATAAAATGATTTTTAAATCCCTTATTTCTCCCTAGTTTCATAGTTTTATTTCAAAAAAAAGTACCAAAAAAATGGAAAATACAAAGAAAAAGGGAAAAAATATATATAATAGAAAAGAAACAAAAAATCGGTTTTTGAAAAACTCTTTTTGAAAAAAAAAAACAATCTTTTTAACTAAAACCATTTTTTTGCAAAAACTTTTTGAAAAAGACCACCCTTTTGAATTTTTTAAAAAAACAGGGAATTGCCTTTGATAAAAGCCCTTTTTAACGATTTTTTTTCTAGGGTTACGGAGGCTCTCTCTCCTTCTCGAAACATCCTACATCGCCTTCCCCCCTTCTCTTCCGCCTAACCTCCTCATCCACCCCGATCCATTCATCACTAAACAAACTCGCTCTCTCTCCTCCATCCATCTGCAATGGAAGCCCCTTCTGGACTCCTCTTCCTCCTCTTTAAAGATCAGCAAAGGGGAAACCCTCAACCCATCCGTTTTCACCATAGCATCATTCTTCTCCTTCGATGATCCATTATCCCTCTTCTAAGGAACCCTATAACCCCCGCACCCTTCTTCATGCATCATCCTTCTTCACCTCCCCAGGAAACCGATCATCCCGGCAGCAGAGCTACAGGTAAGTGGCCACTTTCCTTTATTTTCCTTTATTTTTCTTCTTTAAGCATTTCTTTCCCATCGTTTTCAACATTCATCTGTTCTGATTTTGCATTCCTCTTCATTTCCTTTCTTTTATTACAAAGCAAAATGGTGGAATCGACCTACAATGTATGCAGGATTGATCCACCCATTACAACATTAACGAAATCTACTGATTCCCACATCTAATCTCCTATTTTTCCCTCTTTTTTTTGTGTTTGTCTTTTACATTTGATTTCTCATTTAGAAGCACCAGATGGCCTTTTAGTTGTTCTAATTCATCGTATTTGGTTCATTTTTACATGAGTTCTTCTGTGTGTTTCACATAAGTTATGATTCATTTCCTATATAGGTTTTTCCTTTACAACATATCCCTCTTCACGATTTTTTTGTTTTTTATTATCCTAGCATTTAAACGCTCAGAGTCAGATTTTCGTAAAGGATCTCTGATCAATGTCTTGGTATTGAATTGTATTTATGTTTTCGTTCATCGGTCCTCATTTTTCCTTTGCTTTCATCTCTCTTTGTTTATTGCATTTTGAATCCACATTCAACATTGCATCATCTAGCATATGGTTGCAGCATATCATCTCCATCAAATCGATGTCCAATAATGCCTATATTCGGATATATGCATTTCAACTCTCCGTTCATTGTACTTATAAGCGTGCATCTTTGTTCTGATCCCATGCTTAGATATGATCCCCTGCTACATGGTGACCTATGTTTTAAACTTCCTTTGGGCTGATTGTTGCAATTTGTATTCTGAATGGTATAACCTTTATTTTGTTCTTGATGTTTTGTTGCTGCATTGTGATGCCGGATCATATTCGACACTTGAATCTCGATGTTAGAACCCCTCTCTAGGGCTTCACACCATTCTCAAAAAGTAACCAAAGCTACAGTCCTGCTGGTTCACTTGATTGATATCCATTTTCGTTTTATCCATCTCATTGTAACCCTCTGACCATGTTCTACCCCATTTACATTTTTAATTTGTGCTGAATTTGTCCCTCAGTCGTTAGAGAAGCCTTCCTTCACGGAAGATTCATTTGCAGTATGTATTGATTCGTATCATAAATTCCCCTCTTTTTTTAAGAGTAGTTGCTGGAAACACTAGCAACCCTAGAAACTTTTTAACCCATCAGGCAAGTGTATCATCAATGGTGATTGAATGGGGGAATCTCCCGCTGCAGTGGGACTCTTGCAGGATCACAGTAATCAATCCGAAGATGAGACCAATGTTCCCATAAATGCTGTGAAAGGTTAATTTCATCATTAAGCTCATCGTCGAACCTGCTGAGATATGTTCAGAAGGAGTATCACATCATTTTAGAGCCCAAGATTCCAGGCCAAATTTCAACAGTGCCACGACAGGGAAAGCTGGACATTGCCTGTGCACAGCTACCTTCACCATTTTTACTTGCCGCGTCTACCACCTCCAGTTGCTATCCCAGCCTCCACATCAAGTGATGCATCTACTACCACCATCAAACATCACCTCACTGCGGCACGTCACCTTCTTCACCTACAGTACTGTACCTCACTTACAGCAGAAATTACTTGTCTTTGTACCCCCACTGCATCTGCAAGGATTCACACCTTATCATCTTGAGCTTCATTTCATCGATACTTTGTGTTGTTTGATCCTGATCAATCAATCTGGGTCCCTGGGTTTAGTTCCCATTTCTTAAATTTTACATATACTTTGACATTACATGGTATGATTGCTAGGTAGTTTCTTTTCCTCGCATTTTCACATAACATTAGTTCTCATATTTTCGGTACCTCCTTGAAATTCTACTGTAAATATTTTCAGTTTATTCTGTTTACATTTTTGCATGATCTTTCTTTTTACATTTTTTATATATACTGCATCTCATGGTGTTTCTTGATTGGTCCATCTTGTGACATCCCACATCATACATTATAATCTGTTAATTAGTTCATCCATTTACCAATTAACCATGAGTTTTGATTTACACTCATATCACTGCACAACACCCCTTTGACTGCTGTAGATCCCCTGTCCACTTGCACGCAGCATTTTATAGCCACCTGTGGCACTCACCTTGCTATTGTATACTTGTTTACCACCTTCACTGCTTGCACAATATCCCTACACCCTGTTGTACCCTCCTTCACTGCACTATATCCATTGTGTGGTAGCCATCCCATATCACCTACTGTTACCCTATTGTGGCTATATCCACAACACATGTTCACCCTTGAGCCCTCATTGCCCCTATACAATATATATATATATATATATATATATATATATATATATATATATATATATATATATATATATATATATATATATATATATAGGTATATGGTGTTTTCAACCCAGCACTTACAGTTCCTTTTTGTGTTATACCCTTCATTGGCATCCTGGGTTTTCTTCTGCACTACATTTGTTTTATTTTATGGGTTTATTACACTTGCTAATGTATTGTACGTTTTGTTTAACAGTTGTTCTCTGGTTGACCTTGTTCATATCTTGTTTACAATAATGCAATTCCATAGATTTTTCTAAATTTTAAGCCAAAATACGATAACTAGTCTTCCCCTCTTCCTATATCCTGATTTTCCATTTGCCATTATGCTCAGTCGTACCTTTTATTTATTTTCTATTTTATCTTTTCTTGCCTTTCTATGATAATCATGGTGATCATGTTGACAGGTTTTTAGCATATGTTCTTTCATCATACAAACTGGGGAATCTTTTGCAGTCCGAGTACATTATCCTGACCTTTCCAGGAGTTCTAATGTCTTCATTATTATCCTAGTGATGAACCTGCTAAGCACTGGACAAGTGTTGATCTGGTCCAAAGGTCCTGCTAGGGAATGCATGCTGTAAGGATATGACATCAGACGATAGTTGGTAAAGCCTGGAATTCCTCTAGATCCAACGTTGATAAGGTGTATGTATATTGCGCATTTTCTATGTTACCCTCTGTGTTAAGCCCTGTTAATATATATATTGTTGCATGAAGGCTCTCTACCCTGAAGTGAAAATTCTGGTTTTACAAGTATTGAGTTGCTTAAGGCCCTTCTGTTTTGTGAGCCCTAACTCATAGATCAACATTGTATTAGCTCTCAACTCATCATGAAGGTCATAGAGACATTAAACAATTCCCTGTTTATTGTAGGGGTGTAATGAACAACCTGGGTTAGAGTGTGAAAATCTGGGTTCACTCTTTTAAAATCGCCCTCCTATAGTTTTATTGAATCTGTCTGATATGTATACCAAGTCCCGATATAACAAGTGGAAGTCCACTAGTGTACTGAATTCTATATGTATGCACATTTCATCATGCTTTTCCCCAACATCATCATTCATTTATGTATTATTCCAGCACTTCCCCTGTGCCATTCAGCCCATTGGTGTACTTCCACCTGACCTTACTGCTCCACTATCATGTTAGCTCCTCTATACATTTACATATTTACCTCCATCTTACCAACAATATTACACTTCTTCCAGCATCTCATTCACCCCCCCCCCCCTCACATCCTTCCTTTTCTATGGTAGTTCATCAAGAACTACCATAGCTGGTATTTTACACAGTGGTTCACAATGAACCACCATGGCCTTCTTTTCTTCTATAATAGTTTATCAGGAACTACTGTGGTGGTTATCTTTTACAGTGGTTCACAAAGAACCCCTGTGACCCTTCTTTACTATAGTAGTTCATTAAGAACTACTAAAGTTTGTTTTCCTTTCACAGTGGTTCCCAATGAACCACTGTGTCCCTTCTTTTCTATGGTGATTCATCAACTACCCTATCTCATGTTGATTCATCTTGGATCATCTTGACTTTTTGCCTCCATCCGTTACATGTGCCTTCTCACATATAGGCTTTCGTTTGCTTATGATATTGCCCATATATATATATACATGTATATATGCACATTTTCTCATAAATGCAAGATATGTTATATGTTTTTCTCATGAGTAAAGCATCCTGTGTAAAAATTGGAATAGTCATTTACATTCATGTTTTTTTAAATTTCCTTTTTGTGCTAATTCTATCTTGCAGGAATATGTGAAGAGCTTGAATTAGAAATTTTTCGATGTTTTCAATTTCAGTGTTGTAATAAGCTAGATATTAATGAAAACACTACATTTCCAGTCTTAGATTAGAATGGATGAGCATGTAAATAAACATTTATTTCATTATTTTCCTTTATTTCTGAAAATTCACAAAATGGGAACACGAATGGCACGTGCACCATTTTATAAAAGGTGATTAATCCTAAATTGACGATTTACATCAATGGCCATAGTTAGGATGCAAACAAAACTTAGGATTTTCATCTTTTATAGAATAACATTGGATCCACACCAGATCCCCCTTTAAAAATCATCATATTTTTTTTTTTTTAATATCTTCTTCTTTTGTCAGAGTTTAACTTAAAATTTACTCAAGATATATATCAATGGCCATAATCAGGATATATTGAGAGTTATTTTCATTTTAAACTCTACAAAAGCACAAAAATGTGTTCAATTATTCACCTGAATTTAAATATAGATTATTATATAATGCATTCAATGACCATAGTCAGGAGTGTATTATATCCTCAATCTTATTTTAATTCATTTAAAGAATGAAATATGATTTTTAAATTCTTTAAATTCATTCATTATTTAGGATAGAACTGCATCATATTTTCAAAATTCTTTTCCAAAATCCAAGTGATCTCAAATATCTTTCTTCAATCTCTATTTCAATTCATTCTTCTATCTTATTTTAAAGATTTAAAATTTTGATTTCAAAGTCCAATTTGACTTTGAAATTTCAAATTCAATGTTATATTCAAAATTGCATTTCCAAATTCAAGTCCAATTTCAAAGTGCAATTTAACTTTGAGATTTCTCATTCAAAATTAAGTGTATTTTCTTATCTTCAAATTCTAAATCAAAGTTTGAGATTGATTCTGAATCTCAAAATTTAACCCTTCCTAAGTTTTAAATTCAATCTAGACCCATCTTCAAAAGTCCCATTTAGACTTTCAAAACCCAAATCCGAAGTTAGAACCCAATTCCATCTTGGATTCCAGATCTTGGATCCAATTCCATTTAGGATCCAGAACCCAACTTCATCTTAGATCTCAAACTTCAGATCCAAATTCCATTTAGGATCCAGAATTCAATTCCATCTTGGATCTTAGACTTCAGATCCAAAATTCCATTCTAAATTTCAGATCCAATTCCCATTTAGGATTCTAAATCCAGAATTCAACTTCCTCTTGGATCTCAGACTTTGGGTCCAAATCCATCTAAGATGCCACATTCCAAAATCCAAGTTTATCTTGATTCCCAAAATTCCAAAAACCAATTCCATTTTCATATCTCATCTAGATCTCTCAAATCCAATTCTATTTTCCAAACTCAATTTGGATTTCTTAAGTCCCATCCTGATTTCAAATTTTGAAATAAGAATTCAATTCTATTTCAAATCTCATTTTCTCTCCTAAATCCAGATTCAAAGTCCATTTATGACTTTGAAACTTCCTTTCTTTTCCTTTTATATCAACTTCAAAATCATTCCTTTCAAAAGTCTAGAATTATTTTCCCAAACTCTGATTATTTCAAAGACTTAGAACTTCAAACATCTTTTTCAGATCTATCTCAAGTTCTAAGTTAGATACAACCATTTATCATTTCTACATTTCCATTATCACATTCACTTCATTTTCACTTGGAAAAATCCCAGATTTCCAAATCATTCTTTTTAAAAGAGCATATATCCTTGCATTGCACAAACATGAATCCTTGTGCATTTCAGACTTAGGATAAATTCTCAGATAATATTTTAGCAAAGCAAAAGGCATAAATTCGATCCTTGGTTCGATTACCCCTGGTAAAGGCGCCAAGAACGGTCGAACCTCGTATCGACGAGCGAATCCCGTCTCTCCATTTTCTCGCAAATATTTTAAAATGGAGGTGAGTAATTTTCTAAATATTTTCAAATCAAGGTCAAGTGAGACCCCGCAAAAGAGTTCCTCTCTCTTCTCTTCTCTTTCTTTCTTTTCTCTTCTCTCTTCTTTTCTGTCTTTTATTTTCTCCCTTCAAAAAGGAGGAAATAGAGGTTAAAAAGGAAAAAGAGAAGGAAGAGAGAGAAATACCAAGAGAGGAAAAAATTTGCGATGATCACAAGGCAGCAAGCGGTCGGACCGCACCCTTGTGGTTTCGCGGTTTTTCGCATAGTATAATTGTTTGGTTAGCTGCACATCTCAATGCACGACAAATTGCCACATCATCTTTTCGCAAATGATTCTCCTTGACGCCGCCATAGTAGTGAAAGTATATAGTTAGATATATATATTCATCATGCGTATTATGACATGCAACGTGCTTCGGAGTTAGCACCTTACGCAATTATGTGGTTTGCCAACATGTAAAGCAAATTAACACTTATGATATGATATGATTCAATGAAAAGCAAGGAAACCGCGTGCTTATTGGCTCTTGAACGAAACCAGAATTATTAGAATGCATTGGTTCGATAATTCGAACAGTATGTCTCTCTTTAAGTGGCTATTAGACTTGTCATTTGCACATTTCTCGATGCACATGGCTCTAGTTGCGTAGTAATGGAAATTCTCGGATTTGAGAGATAGCCTTGGGAAAAGGCATGTGACTATGATTGAGTACATGATAGACATGTCAACGATTTGTGAAACCCTGTCATAGAAATTCATGGTTGTCATGGAACTCCTTGGCGAGTTATTCGGGTTATACCACCTCGTGAGATGAGCTCATTAATGATAACAACGTAATGTTATTCGCACTCTTCTTGCTAAAGTGTACCTCATGCGATGTACGTTCTAAAGATGCCTTGCCTTAGTTAATCAGTTGACGAAGTGTTCCTTATTACACTTGGTTCCTCTCTTTAAATAAACAAAATTGTATCACTGCAATACACGTATGCATACCTTGTTTGAGTTAGTTTACCGTGGCTAAATGTTTCTAACTGTCTCATCTTAATGCACATTGCCCTGGACTGTTACATTTCTTGTTCTCATACTTGTCATAGAATACACATGTATGTCACAAACTCTTGTCCATTACTTGCTTAACCTGTTTAACTGCATGCTATCACTTGATCATTATCGATTGTTGCTTCTTACACACTTTCTACTGCCTCTTACTTGCTTATGATATGCTTGTTTGATGATGCATGAAATGCACATCATGTTAACAAGTTTTTCATGCATTTTGTAACGAGTTTAAGATTTTAAACCCATGTTTAGATGCATTTTGATAGTAAGGGGTTATGGTTCGAATTTCAGAAAAATTAGAGTTAAAATGAGAGAGTTATGGCTATTTCAGTGTCTGGGCATGAATTTCGAGGTGGATCGGATCCATATCCGACCCAATTAGGCTGTTTGGACCTTGGATCAACCTTTAGAAAGCCCAAAATCCAACCCACACGCATATCCATATCCATTTCAAAAAGTTTTGCAGAAAACCCCTCAGAAAGTGGCGCTTAGTAAAATATTTTTTTTATAACCTTGTTTCTGAAATTTCAAAAAGTATAAATATACTTTTTAGAAGAACCCTAGGCGTCTTTGACTTGGATTTGACGCCCCCTACAGTGCCTCTAGCTCCAGCACCGTCTCCCCTTCCATTCCATCACGTTTTGGCCATTGAAGACCGGTTTATGCTTGGAAATCAAGCATATTTTGATCTCCCTTGTTATTTCTATACATTTCTTCTTCTTCCTTGCTGCGTTTTTAACCATTTTCTGTGTTTTTGCAGGTGTAGTAGAGGTGGAGACTACTAACCTTGATTGGTAGTGAGAAACACACCATCAAGGTGAATCGGCCCTACCTTCATCCGGTTTTCTGAACCCTCCGATCGCGAATCGGCGCCCATCCCATCCTCGATGGATCTCCAACGTGTTGCAGCTGCAAAAGTTTTGTTCTTTGTGAAGTTCCAGCATCCTCGAACCGTTCGGGACGTCAAGGCCAAGCCACTGTCCGCTCTTCTTCTTCCCCACGATCGTCGGATCGCCCGAGAGGTAGGTCTTCTTCTTCCTTTTCTTCTAGCTAAAACCGAATTGTGTGTGTTGATTTTATTTTATTATTTTTCTGTGTGTTTCTTGTTTTTTTTTTTGTTTCACCCTTAGAATAGATCACATGCACAGACCAGCATGTTAGATTAGGTTTATTTCATTGTTTGATCCATTTGAATCTTGAATTTCAACATTTTTTACCCAAATCGTGAAAATTGGCTAGATCCTCATCTGGCCGATTCTTCAAGTCTGTCCAAGTGTGTTTGTGGGTCTGTTCTACAGAAAAACCAATTTAAAAAAGGTTCATTTTGATTCAATTTAGTCGTTGGGTTTGCTTGTTTCGTGTTTCAATTAAATAGAAAAGATGATCGGCTAGACTATTTCTAGTCGATTCTTCTGTTTTATAAAATTATTCATGTTTTTTTTCCCCTGTAGTTTTGTTGTTTGATCTGTGTGTGCTTTGTTGATTCCAGTATCATTCATTTTCGTTTTAAGGGAAGTTGGATTTCTTAGGTGGCGTGTGAGAATTTATGCCAAAATCGTTGAATGAGAAGTTGAAATTAGTGAAGGGCGTGTGATTCCATTGTGGATGTCGAGTAGTTTGTTTTTCAATTACAGTTTGTTAGTTTGTAAGTTTGTGTGATTCAAGTTCATCATGTTTGAGTCTTTGTAAATTTCGTTTTGATGTTTAATTGTTTTCGGTGGTTTGTTTCATTGCGAAAAATACAAAAATCAAGTTTTATTTTCTTTGTGTTTTTTATTGATGTATCCAGCAGACTGCATGTTTGATATTTAGTTCTATTTGTGTTCTTGTGTTCGTGATTTCTTGTTTCTTGAAGTTAGCTAGGTTTAGAAATAGATTTAGTCGTTTGAATTTTTCATGCTTTGTTCATTAGAATAGTGTTTAGATACTTTGGTGTCTTCGGTATTTTATGATTTCCAACATACTAGATATTGTAGTTGTGTTTTAATTAGTTGAATTAGTTAGAATAATTCTGTGTTAAATTAGTTTTATCATGTTTATTATTATTTTAGCTTAGTTGTTCAATTTTGATTTTATTATTTTTAGGTCTTCTTCTTCCCCAAGGAGGGGCGGCAGCCATTAGAGCTCCATTCGAGCTCTAGGCTATTTTTGGTAGATCTTAGAAATTAGGTAAGTTCATTAAGGTGTCTAGGTTCAATGAATTATGTTTAATGCCTTAGACGTTTTTAGGATTTTATTTAAGTTAGTCTTGAATTAGGTGTAGCATTTAATTCTAGGAAATCGTGTTTTCTATTTGAGTCTTTTCATTACCTAGGTAAGTTTTAAATTCCTTAGCCTAGAAAATAGCCTCAATTAGGGTTGACGAGTTTTGAGAAGGAAGGCAATTAAGGTAATTGAATTTGAAAACGTTTTTGGAAATCGTGGATTCTTCAAAAATCGTGTGGAGTATTTAAAGAGAGGATTAAATTTGACTTGTCTATTAAAAAAGAGTTACTTACTTAGCTTTGGAAAGTGATTTTGAAATTCAATTAAATTTCCAAATTTGGTGTCCACGATTTCAAGAAAGGAATAATTCCAATTAAATTCTGTCTTGGAAAGCAAAAATCGTGGGGTTCGATAGGTTGGACGTTTCCTTTTTCCAAAGTGGACTTTAAAGCTATTTAAGGAGTGTAACTCCCCATTTAATTGGATGATTTTTGATAATCCAACTTTCCAGAATTCGATAATTGATATTTATTACCTTCTTTTTCCAACCTTCTATATTAAATTCGGTTAGATTTGAATTAATTTTATGTTAGTGAGTAGGTTACTCATTAGGTATGTCTTAATTAGGTGTTGATTTAATCTAGTAGGCGTGTAGCTAGTTTAATTAGGTATTCATTCTCATTTTAGGTGATTAATTAATTAGATTTACATTAGTAAGTTACTAAAGTAGTCAATCTAACCTAGCTAACCTAGGTGAATCGAGTATCTAAACCGAACCCACTTAGCCTAGTCAAAACTGAACCCACTTAGCCTAGTGATCATGCATATAATTCAGGGTTTATTAACATTTAAATATGCATGATTTTATAAAATAATGTTTCAAAAACCCAATTTTATGTTAGTTTTTGAATAAATGTGCTTAAATGATTTAAAATTAGAAAATGCATGAAAAATAGTTTTATTTTACATTCTTATGCCTATTTTAGTTTTTGTAGTTGGTTTTAGTTTTTATTAAAAGAAAAAAAAAAATTTGAGAAAAATAGTTTTATATTCATTTTAAGTTTGTGTTTTTTTAGAAAAGAAAAAAAAAACATAGTAGATTAGTTTTTGAAGTTTCTTTTATAAATAGTTTTGTTTTTGAAAATTTTCATAAGTAATCGATTTATACGGTTTTCTTGATTTTTGAAAATAAAAATGAAAAATATATATATATATATATAATAATAAAAACAAACCATTGCATGGTTTGTAATTTTTGGAATTTTAAAAAACTGAAAAAAAAGAAATTATAAAATAACAAACCGTTTTACACGGTTTGAATTCTTGAAAAAAATAAAACAAAATATATATCACAAACCGGTTCCAACCGGTTTGCATTTCAAAATAAAAACTGTTACAAACCGGTGAACCGGTTTGTAATGTTTTAAAAACCCAAAGCAACGAAAAAATAAGGGTCTCCCCATTTACGCCAAGTCCTTCTTCTTTCCCCTCTATTCACTCTCTTTTCCCCCTTCTTCCACCGGATCTCCCCTTCCTTTCTTCCCTCTCTCTTTTCCCTTGCCTTTCTCTTCTCCCTCCTTATCTTCTTCTTCAATCCGGCGGTGGAGATATTCAGTCCGGCGGCGGCATGAGTGGTGGAGACCACTTCTCTTCCAATCTACCTCCAGTTCACGGTGAGTTTTCTTCATTATCTTCTTCTTCCTCTTCTTTTTTAAATTTCTTCTTCTTCTTTGTTCGCTGATTTCTTTTAATCTCGTTCTTCATCATCTTCTTCTCCTTCAGATCTCCTTCTTCTTCTTCTTCTTCTTTTTTATTTCTTCTTCATCCGAATCTTCATCTTCTGCAGCTTCTTCTTCTTCTACTTCTTTAGATCTTCTTCTTTTTCCAATTTCTGCAGTTTCTTTTTCTTCTTCCTCCGATTTTTCTTCATCCGATCCTCTTCTTCTTCTACTTCTTCCTCCTCTTCATCTTACTCCAATTCTTCATCTTCTTCTTCTTCTTTGTTTTTTTTCTGTTTTCTTTTTCAATCGATCATCTGTGTGTTTCTGTTTTGTTTCAAAAAAAAAAAGAAAAAAAAAATGGTAGTTGTTTCAAATTTGTCTTCATCATCCGATCTGCTGTTTCTTTTATTTGGATTTCTTTAATGCATTAGATTTAATTGTGTGTTAACATTTACGTTTCATTAGTTTAGTTCATTAAGTAATTGTTAAATCATGTCTTTGTTCATTGCATTAAGTAACTTTTTGTGTTCAGTTTTTTTTTTTTTTATTTCCTGCTACCGATTATTCATGTTGTGTTACATTTTTCATTGTAATTTCCTGTTTTTTTTATTGCATCTTTTATTTTCTTTTTAGTGTAATCAATCATGTTCTGTATTTCCTGTTTTGCTTAGTATTCTTTGTTTTTCTATTGTTTTTTTTTTACTTACGATTTTCTTGTTTCAAGTGTTCTTCATTTTCTGTATTTCCTGTTTGATTTGTTTGTTACAACATTGCAGTTTATCTTCATAATTTTCATTCATTAGTTGTTTGCATCATGTTTTCATTATCACATTAAATTTCTGTTTTGCATCATGATAAATCTTTCATTTTATTGTTTTAGTTTTAATATAGATTTCATTTTACTGTTTTAGCTTTTGCACTGCATTGCATCTAGGTTCTTGAGTTGATTACATATAGTATAGTTGCTGTATAACGTTTCATCATATCTTAGATCTTTGGTCAGTTCTAGATTTACATTGTTCATAATACACTTTTTAGTATCTTGTACTGCTTGTGTTCATCTGAATTGTGCAGGATAGCACAGGACTGGAGTGGAAGCGATTAAGTGACACGAAGTACGAAGAATAAAGCTTCGTTTTACTTTTTAGTTTAGAATTAGAAATTTGAAATTGGGTTTGTAAATATTGCACTTTACGCCCTCTGCAAAGGGTATTCATTTGTTGTAATAGCTAGTTGTTTTTACTTTTCTGAACATTTTACATTTAATTCAGCAATAAAGATTAGTTTAGAATTGTGTGCTTGAATACAAAATATTCCCGTTCCCTGAGTTTGACCCGGTCTCATCCACTTGTGAGAACCGATTTTTATTATTTGATGTCTGGTTTTCACATGTTTTTCACATAAAAATCTTTTCAAAATTACAATGAACGCAGTTAGCTAAGTCAAAACCTAGTCGGAGTCACGACCTTGCCTAAGTCAAGTCCTAGACCAAACCTAACCCAACTTTAATTCAATCAAACCCACCTATTCGAACCTAACCTAGTCAATCTATTTGACTTAGTTAGATGAGTCAAGGCCTAACCCAACCGAACCTAGTTGAGTTAAATCGAGCCTAGCCTGGTCAAAACCGATCCTAGTTGAGTCAACCGAGTCAACCAAGTGAACTTAACCCTAGTCCTATCCTAAACCCGCAGCCTTTGGTCTTGAGTAGATTAATTTCATTTAAGTGTAATTCATTTTGATTTTAGACTAAATAGTTTAGTTATTTGATCTAGTTATAGTGTAGAAGTGTGTGTGCGCAAATTGTACTTGTTTTGTGTGTGTGACTTGTGTATTTCGATTATTTCACTAGTAGTTATTTAGTATTTAACGTAGTTAATTAGAATTGCATCTCCTTGAGTAGCTTAGTTGCATTTGCATCATTATTTTAGCTTAGTGTTAGTCATAAATTGCAATTTACGATTATTCTTTAATTCATTTAGTAATAGTGCATTCAATAGCCGCATATACACTTTCAAGTAGTCTCATTTAGATTGCATTAGGGTTATTTTGCATTCTTAGTGTTCAAAATAGAGTTATTTAGTGAATAGTGCACTCAAAGAAAAAACCCGATTTTTGTCCTATCGTACTGTCGTTATTTTATGTGCAAAAATTATGAGTTTTTAAAAAATTATTTTTCTATTCACTTTATTGGCATGTTATCTGACTGCAGACCAAATTTCAGCTCGATCCGAGTTGGTTTGGTCTGATTTTTAAGCGTTTTGTGAAAACCGCTTTTTCTGGTTTTTAAATTTCGGGACTTTCGATATCCTGATTTTTCCCAGTTTTGAAACGCTTATATCTGGAGTTCCAGATATCGTTTTTTCATTCTGTAAAAACTGTCAGATTATTCAATCTGTTAGTTACAGAACAGAATAAATTTCTGGGAAATTGGATCTCGTTTGCCTTGTCAAACAGTGGTTTTTCGACAATCTGTCAGAACTCTATTTTACACTAGTCAGGGGCATATTTGTAATTTCTTCAGTTTTGGCATTTTAGGACTGTTTTCAGTATTTTCTGCATCTTAGGAGCTGGATATGCATCATACAGCATTGTTAGAATTAATTTAGCTGATTTTTGAATTAGTTAATATTTTATTTAATTATTTTCTCATAATTAGAATTTGTTTTACTAATTCGTGAAAAATAGATTTAGTTTCATTTGTAGGTTGCATTATTAGAATAAATTACTAACTTTTCATTTTTCTTTGTTTTAGGTTGAAAAGCATACTCATTTTTCCAGGGTTCATTGTCCAAGTACGAGGATTGTCTAATTGGCAAAAGGACTAAAATATCCCTGGCGTGCAACTGAAGATTAGATTGCTTTTTCAATTCTTTTAGTGATTCATTGTATTGTTATTAGCTGTGTAATTGTAGATTGAAATTTATAATTAATAAATTAAATTTTGAGAAATATTCTGAGTAATTCCTGTTCCCTGAAGATTCGACCCGTACTTACCACTTGGTGGAAAGTCGGTTTTTATACTTTTGGTTGATGATTTTCCAAAGTTTTTATTGAAAATTATTGTTTTAAAAATATCATTTCAAAATATCAACCATTGTTCAATTATTTGCAAATGGGCTGTTTTGGTTGATTTCTCACCAGCTCATAAGAGTACTGACCCCATTTTATGGGGATACAGGTGTTGCTTCTAGGCATGCGATGTAGTTTGATATGCGACAAAGAACTGAACCCACTCTTCTAAAACATCAAGGATCTTGGCAGAGTTTTTGTAAAAGGGGAATGGTTGTACTAATTATAAAATGTAATAATAAAAGTTGTTTCATAAATGTTGTTGTTTCACCCCCTGTGACCCGCCCAGAGTTTTCCACTTGTTTTCCCTTTTTGGTACTTCCGCATTTCCGCAACGCTTTCAAAAAAAAAATTATACCCTAAATCCAAAGGATTTTTAAGGATTTTCAAAGTCGGAAATTTTGGGGCGTCACAGTTCTGGTATCAGAGCCGTGTTTTAGAAAAGTGCTACAAAAGTGTGGTTCAAGTCTCTGCACGCATCGACCATCACACTGTAAGTATGCCTAATTCAGTAGAATTGTATTTCTGTTGTTTAATTGATTTTTCCTGCATGTTTGATAAAAAATTGTGTTTTTCGGGTGTCGACCGATATGTGACCCAATTTCATGTTTAGGCCTTGTATATCTCTCCTAAGATATCAATGTCGGAACCTAGGGGTTCATTCATGCTTGTGGATATAGTTTCCCAAGCTGATTCGAGTCGACTCCTGCGAGAGTTGAAGTTCTTGACTAAGACCTAGGGAACTACCTGCGTAGTTCGCCCTTCTCGTTCCACATTGTGTTGATAGAAATGATTGAAGAATCATAGCAATGATCAAACTTTTGTCCTCATCGTATTAAAGGTGATGTAGTTTGATGAGAACCGTCGTATAAGGCTCTAAGTAAGTGTCTTTCCTCTTTTTCCAACTTGTTGGAATTGTTCGTAACCCTGTCTTCGACGAAGGGTATCTTGTTGGATGTGACCTTTTTGGACAGAAGGCGAAAGCCTTGTCTGTGCCAGTTGAGCCTCTGTGTATCCCGTTGGAGGATGCTGATGACCCCCAGTTGTTCTTGGTGATGAGAGCATACCTGATGTTATGCACTTAGCAAGTTGCTTTTGTGTTGTCGATGATGGCATTTGACTCCTGAGAGGGTCGTATTTTGAGGATAGCTTAACACTGATTTTCAGGGTGTTGCTGCTCTTGAGAGAGCATTGCGGGGATTTTTGTTTTCCCCACCACTGTCAGACGGATTGTGGTGAGCTGGCTCAGGTGGTGATTCCTGGTAGTGCTAGTGATACTGTTAGAGTAGTGACGCTTCAGCGATGCCGTTAGAGTGGTGATTCTCTAACGATGTCGTCAGGGTGGTGATTCTCTGATGATGCCATTAAGATGGTGATGCTCTAATGATGCTACTGGGGTGGTGATTCTCCAGTAATGCCATCAGGGTGGTAATTCTCTGATGATGCCATTAGGATGGTGATTTCCTAATGATGCTGTTGAAGTGGTGATTCTTCAGCAATGCCGTTATAGTGGTGATTCTCTAACGATGCCATCAGGGTGGTGATTCTCTGATGATGCCATTGGGGTGGTGATTCCCTAATGATGCTACTGGAGTGGTGATTCTTCAGTAATGCCGCTAGGGTGGTGATTCTCTAGCGGTGCCATTGGAGTGGTGATTCTCTAATGAAGGTCATTGGAATGGTGATTCTCTAGTGACTCCGTTGGAGTGGTGACGCTTCAGTGATGCCGTCAGGGTGGTGATTCTCTGATGATGCCAATAGGATGGTAATTTCCTAACGATGCTGCTCGGGTGGTGATTCTGCATCAATGTTGTTAGAGTGGTGATTCTCTAACGATGCCATTATGATGGTGATTTCCTAATGATGCTGCTGGGGTGGTGATTCTCCAGTAATGCCATTAGGGTGGTGATTCTTTGATGATGCCATTAGGGTGGTGATTCCCTAATGATGCCATTAGGATGGTGAATTCCTAATGATGCTGCTGGGGTGGTGATTCTCCAGCAATGCCGTTAGAATGGTGATTTTCTAACGATGCCGCTAGGGTGGTGATTCCCTAACGATGTCCTTCGTATAATGATTCTCTTTGTTTTGTTGTGTTAGAGTGGTGATTCTCTGACATTTGTCGTCTAGAATGGTGACTTTCTAGTGATAGCGGACTTGTGTGGTGTTGCTTGAGGTTGTTCGTGGAACGTGTTTATATGTCGTGTTGTGTTGCACGATTGAGTTGCGATGTGGCTTTTGTCTGAATTATGTGTAGTGTGCTCATTGATTTTTGAATGATTGCGGCGGTTATCGTTTAGCGAGCATGGTTGTCAGACCTATCGATTGATTGATATGTCTTTTTGTCATGATAGATGACTTGGAAGACCAGATGCAACAATATTATGGGCACTGTGAACAACCTTGCAGAGGTTGTGTAACAGCAAGTGGTTGCGATGCAACAGATGAGTGCGAATCTTCAGTCTGTAGCCCAAGGTGGGCAGAACATAAGCACGGTTACCTATAAGCGATTCATGGAATTGGATCCTCCTGCTTTCGAGAGTAAGACAGACCCTGAAGCTGCTGAGTCATGGATACGCGAGATAGAACGTATTTTTCACGTTTTGGATGTCCTAGAGGAACAGAAAGTGAATTTTGGTACTTATCGATTGAAAGACGACACTAAGAAGCGGTGGGACACTAAGAAGCGGTGGTACTCATCGGTTAAATTCATAGACACAAATTGTAACGCCCCAGATTTCCAAAACAAAGCTAAGTTAAAATTTTCATGAATTTCTTTTTTTTTTTCTTTGCAGCGGAATTTAGAAAAACTTTTAGCAGCGGAATCAGACGATAATGAGTCGTCAGTTTTAGAAAACTCCGAGCACGTTGCAGGTATGTGGCCAAGCAACTCATTGACCACCAAAGTGTTCCATTTATCGAAAACCACATGTTTATTACAACACTACTGCTTAGAAAAGCAGTGTAGGTTCAATAAAAAGGAAGCAGTACAGCTCTGTCTAGAGAAACCCTGGAACTCGATGCCGCCTTGCTCCGCATATCGTCACACAGGTCCAACACTTGAAATCCCCATAAAACGGGGTCAGAACCACTGATTGTCTGGTAAGCATGCAGTCATACATCCATTCAACTCAAATACAATAACGACCACTCAGGGTCGCAATGCCCAATAACGACGCTCAAGCCTCCAAGACTTAGCGTATATCGCAAGAGCCTCCTCAGGGCTATGAGTTTGAACATCCGCTCGAGTCCTCATGACTTAGAGCAAGCCTTTTTAGGGCTGTGATTTGAATAGCCGCTTAAGTCTCCACGACTTAGCCATGACCTCTTCCGGGTCTCAAAGTGATGTCTAGCTCAAGTCTTCATACTTGGCACATCCGTATCCCACGCATCTAAGGACAACTCCTCGAGCTTCGCTTAGTCGTGCGGATACAACACGGGTCTTTGCCCAGTCGGTCCAGTAGTATACCGAACATGACACCTTCACAAAGGTTATGCAGGACTGACTTAACACGTCATCCACTCATACATTCAAAGCATCGCTGTACCTAGAACTAATGCATTGTTTGATAATTAACCGCTCCCGCCTTTGGTACGCAGGTAGAGCTATTGTCCGGGAATCAACGCGACGTTCTAGGGGTTGATTATTCTATGTATTTTAGATACCCCAGAGGCCTGTTGACCCTATCCATAGTAGGGCAGTGTGTTTCAACTGGGAGAATCCTACTAGGCCCATATTCGGATGCATCCTCTACTTGCAATAGTTGGGTTCAATCCTTAGATCTTAAGGATAACCACGACCCCAAAACCCATGAGTAACTGAGGCCATCGTGGACTCTATCAGGTCCAAAGTAAAATACATGTCACTTAAGGCTGTACCATCACTGTCATTCCACAGTGAGCATAATTCCTGAAGGGGTCTGCCAGTCTTACAATTACTTGGACAGAATCTGCATGCCATTTAGGCAGCCCGTGCTTTCAGCACTATGGGAGTATGTACCTGACCCCATTCAGTCTGCCCCAACACAGTCATTACTGAGGGGGTACCCCTAACACGATTTTCAACCGCGGGGTATGTGCGACCTTAAGTCTTATTCATATGCATGCAGAACACCGCTCTTGGCACTTCGTCCACCACGAGCATCACACCTCTTTGGGTGGAAACAACACACTTTGGCTCTTCGGCCCTTACGAGTCTGGTTGCGTAACCGTTCTCAATGAGCATGCATATGACTCGATCTAAATAGATCGGCTACTTGGCGTATTTTTATGCAACGAGTCCAAACCTAACCAAGACGCAACCTCTACTCTGGCTCAGCGGCCCTTACAAGCAAGGTGCCCTTGCAGGCACAAGGATACGAGCCGATCTGTCATCGTTCCATCAATGGACATCATTATGCCGTTCTATTGGTTTCGGCAGCTCTTCTGCCAACCATTTCGTCAGCACCTCCTCTGCTCTACCGGCAGTGGTGCGACAAACCCTTCTACGTTGTAGAGGGCAAACCATGAACTCGGTAGCACTCTGCTATATGTCAGAGTATCCTGCTACGTTCTTTCTGAGCTATTCTTAGCTTCTTCAGAAATTTCAGCAGCACTTCCTCTCTTTTACGGAGAAAGCGTGTGTTTCTTTTATCCATTTCAGCGGCATCTCCCCTCTTTGGTAGGAAATCGCCATGCTTAATTCGGGAAATGGATGCGCACCGTTGTGCGTACTTTGCATCCATCAAGGTTGCAGGAACCCTTGGCCATAGCCAGGCCATACGTAATTGACTTAGTCTTTACGTAAAGAGCATTTTGCCAAAAAGCTGAAGCCTTTCCAATAGGGGCTTCATTCGTTAAGCAGAATCTTGAACGAGGAGCGGTCAAGGAATCGCATGGGCGATTTGGAGTTTGATCTCCGTTTGAACGCTCATTTACGCGCTATATATGTAGTATAAGCAGAAGCCTGTGCTTTATACAGCGGCGGCGTAAAGAAATGCATATACTATTGTTCAGGGTGTGTAACTGAACGAAATATTCTACATATAACAAAGCAGAAGCCTTGGCATCGTTCGACGCGACGGCGTAAGTAAATACATTGTAGAAAGCAGGAGCCTTGGCATCGTTCGACGCGACGACGTAAGTAAATGTATAATCAGAAGTGCAGTAATCGGAAGTGCAGAAAACAGGGAGCCTTGGCATCATACGACGCGACGGCAAAGGTAAATTACATAGCCTGTGCGATATAAGACGCGTCGGCAGAATCAGCAGATATACACCTAGATCCGTATCCAACGATAGTTACGAGGCGAGCGGGTGAACACCGAAGTGTTCTGAAGGGCTCAACCAAGAACTAGGCCGAGATACCATTTTAAAAACGCATATACTGCGTGTTTGAACATAGATATATCCGACGATAGTTACGAGACGAGCGGGTGAACACCGAAGTGTCCAAAAAGAGCTCAATCAAGAACTAAAGCAAGATACTACTTCAGAAAGTATATTCTATATACAAACAATCAAATACTTGAGAGAGATGGATCAACGAAGCGAACTTACTTCAAATCGTGGAAGAAACGGCTCTGGGTTGCTTCTTTGGCTTCGAGCCTTCCTTCGAGAGGTCAGACTAAGTCAGATGAAACTGACTTAGTTGAGAAAGAGGTAGAGTAGGTCAAGCTACTCAACCTAAGTGGTTTGAACCAAACAGGGTTCGATCCAAGTCAACTGGGTTCAGCAGGTTCGAACTCAGCTCAAGTAGGCTAAGTCTGGGTTCAGAAATCCAAACCAGAATCTGGACCAAAAAGGACTTTGACTTTGACTTTAAACCCAACTAGGTTCAAGTCAAGTCAACTGGGTTTGGACCAGGTCAAGTGGGTTCAGGCCCAGGTCAGGTGGGTTAGGACCAGGTCAGGCAGGCTCAGGCTAAGTCAGGCAGGCTCAGACCAGGTCAGGTGGGCTCAGGTGGGCTAGGCTAGGTAGGGGAGGTTTAGGAGAGAGAGAGAAGGCAAGAGAGAGAGGGGGGGTCGATTTTTATGAGAAGAGAGAGAGTGGGGAGGGCTATTTATAGCCCAAGCCCACCTCCTCTTGGGTTTTTCCATGCCCCTTCTACCCCCTTGGCTTCTTTTTAATTCCAAGAGGTTCCTTGGTGTGGGTCCCACCTAGATATTTCCATGGGATATTTTGTGGGTCCCACCAGATATTTTCTGAGGAATATTTCTGTGGGTCCCACCAATATTTTCGTGGGTCCCGCAAGAATTTTCGGTTTCCGACGATTTTTTTCTGAAAAATTCTGAGTACGCCATTCCCTTCGTATTGACGTAACTAAGAAAGTTGGCTCGCAGGAATCCTTTGATTTTATTCAGGTAAGAAGTTATGGCTTCCAGAGTGTTTGAGCATATATTCGCGATTTGACGAATATCCTAAGTATAACTGGCTCGCAGGAATTGATTCGTTTCGCATTCTGAAAAGAAATGCTATTTTTACCGGTAAATGCCTCATGAATTTTATTCAGATATTTTCTGAAAAATTGCGGGTCTTACATTATTACCCCCTTAAAGGAATTTCGTCCGCGAAATTCAGCTAAGAGTACACGGTGAAGAGTTCAGGATATTTATCCCGCATATCCGATTCGGGCTCCCAAGTGCAATCATCGATTCCATGATGCTGCCACCTCACTTTAACAAGTGGAATGACCTTCGTTCTTAGCACTTGCTCCCGTCGGTCCATGATCTCCACTGGCCTTTCTTCTACCGTCATATCTTCTCGGATGTCAATGTCTTCATGTTGAATGACGTGAGAAGGATCATGAACGTACTTTCTAAGCATTGATACGTGAAATACATCATGTATTTGCGCGTATTGTGGTGGCAATGCTACTCGGTAGGCAGTCTCTCCGATTCGGCTCAAAACTTCGAAGGGACCAACGAATCTGGGGCTGAGCTTCCCCTTCTTTCCAAAACGAAACACACTCTTGGTTGGAGAGACCTTGATAAAAACCTTATCTCCAACCGCAAAAGTGAGTTCCCTACGCCGCTGATCGGCGTAGCTCTTCTGTCGACTCTGAGCAGTCAGTAGCTTCTTTCTAATCATGTGGACTTGCTCAGTATAATGCTGCAACACAATGGGCGAGTCCAAGGTTCGCTCACCCACTTCACCCCAATGGATTGGTGATCTACAGGGTCGTCCATACAAGGCTTCATACGGTGCCATCCCAATGCTAGCGTGTAGGCTATTATTATAAGCAAATTCAGCCAACGCTAGGTGGGAATCCGAATCACCTTTTCATTCCAGCATACAGGCTCTTAGCATATCTTCAAGAGTCTGTATGGTTCGTTCTGATTGCCCATCTGTTTGGGGATGGAATGCTGTACTGAACTTGAGTCTCGTCCCCAGGGCTTTCTGAAGTTGCTCCCAAAAGTGAGAGGTGAACTTCGGGTCACGATCGGATATGATCGAAATCGGCACTCCATGGAGTCTAATGATTTCCCGAATGTAGATCTCCGCCAATCGTTCAGTTGAGTATCGAGTGTTGATTGACAGGAAGTGAGCAGACTTGGTGAGTCTGTCCACGATCACCCATATTGAGTCATGTTGTCTCTTGGATCGAGGCAATCCAACGATGAAATCCATCGTAATGCCTTCCCATTTCCATTCTAGAATCTCGATCTGTTGCATCTTTCCAACAGGGCGCTGATGTTCGATCTTAACTTGCTGGCAGATCAAACACTTCAAGACAAATGTAGCCACATCATGTTTCATACCCCTCCACCAGTACTTCCTCTGCAAATCTTGGAACATCTTCGTACCTCCAGGGTGAATGGTGTACTTGCTATTATGAGCCTTCTAGAGTACTTCCTGTCTTAGCTCAGGGTTATTTGGAACCCAAATCCTTTCTTCCATCCATATTCTTCCATCTTCTTTCAAATGGAAGAAAGTATCATCTTTTTCAGCACGAGCTTTCAATTCCAAGTCCTGGGGATCCTTGAACTGTTCGGCTACGATGCGATCGAGGAACTCAATGTGGATCGTCAAACATGACATTTGGATTCTGCCAAAATCAGCCAAAAATGGCTTCCAGTTGACAAAATCCTCCATCAACTTCCATTATCCGGTTAGGCTGGCCAGAGTGCCAACAGTCTTGCGACTAAGGGCATCTGCTACAACATTCGCCTTTCCAGGGTGATAGGAAAGCGTGAATTCATAGTCTTTGAGGAATTCCAGCCATCGCCGTTGCCGCATATTGAGTTCTTTTTGAGAAAAGAGGTATTTTAGGCTTTTATGGTCCGACATGACCTCAAATTTCTCTCCATATAGGTAGTGTCGCCAGATTTTAAGTGCGAACACTACTGCGGCAAGCTCCAAGTCGTGGGTTGGATAGTTTTTCTCATGGACTCTCAACTGTCGTGATGCATAGGCGATTACTTTGCCATGCTGCATCAACACACAACCCAGACCTGTTCCCGAGGCATCGGTATAAGCAACGAAGCCTCCCTGACCAGAAGGTAAGGTAAGGACAGGGGCAGTGGTAAGCCTCTGTTTGAGAACCTCAAAGCACTCCTTACACTGGTCCGTCCATTCAAACTTGACTCCCTTTTTCAGTAATTTCGTCATCGGTACTGCGATTCGGGAGAAGTCTTGTATGAACTTCCGATAATATCCGGCAAGTCCAAGGAAGCTACGGACCTCAGTAATATTTTCTGGCTGCTTCCAGTCCATCACAGCTTCCACCTTCGCAGGATCTACGGCGATTCCATCTTTTGAGATCACATGACCAAGGAACATCACTTTGTCTAGCCAGAATTCACATTTTGAAAACTTAGCATAGAGTTGGTTATCTTGAAGGGTTTTCAAGACGATTTTTAAGTGCTCCATATGCTGTTCCTTGTTCTCAGAATATACGAGAATGTCATCAATAAAGACGATGACAAAGCTATCCAAATATGGTCTGAATATCCGGTTCATTAGATCCATAAAGGCAGCAGGCGCATTAGTGAGTCCGAAGGGCATTACTACGAACTCATAATGGCCGTATCTCGTTCTGAAGGCAGTCTTGGGTATATCCTCTTCCTTTACTCTTAGATGATGGTACCCAGACCTGAGGTCGATCTTGGAGAACACCCTCGCTGTTCTGAGTTGATCGAATAAGTCCTCAATCCGAGGTAACGGGTACTTATTTTTAACAGTTGCCTGGTTAAGCATCCGATAATCGATGCATAACCGAAGGGATCCATCCTTCTTCTTTACAAACAGTACCGGGGCTCCCCACGGTGACACACTTGGTCGGATGAACCCTTGTTCCATCAGTTCTTCCAACTGACACTTCAACTCACTGAGTTCAGCTGGCGCCATTCGATACGAGGCTTTGGATATCGGCATTGTTCCAGGTAAGGATTGAATTCCAAATTCAACCTCACGAAGTGGCGGAAGTCCTGGCAATTTTTCAGGAAATACATTGGGAAACTCTCGTACCACTTTCAAACTCTCAAGGGGTTGGTCATTGGATTTTTCCACCGAGAGACTCAACAGGAAGGCCACACAACCTTTCCTAAGGTATTTTTGTACCTTAAGTGCTGATATGAGCCTTTTCTGTGGAACAGGTTTGGATAACCGGTATTCCATCTTAGGCAATCCGGGTCGAGATAGAATTACTCTGCCATCGTGGCACAGAATCTTGGCATTATTCTGAGCCAACCAATTCATTCCCAGAATGACATCGTACTGTATCATATCGATCAGGATGGCGTCAGTAGGCAAGTGTTGCCCTGCTATCTCAATATCCAAATTTTTCACACATCGGATACATTTGGTGCGTGAACCCAACAGGTTATACACTTCGATCATTTTATCAATCGGTTGCACCGAAGCGTGGAGTTGTTCGGTGAAATCGTCAGAGATAAACGTATGAGTAGCACCACAATCAAACAAGACGTAAGCTGCATGTCCATTAACAGGTACGGTGCCTTCAATCAGGTCACCATTTTCGACTTGTTCAGTCGTTACAGCATATACACGACCTGCAGCAGGCCTTTGTTCTATTCTAGGTAGAGGTCGTTGAAACTGAGAACGTTGTGGTGCTGGTCGAGAGGGTCCGGCAGATCCGGCATTACTCCTCTGTTCATCTGCAGCCTTCTTGGCGCAATCCCTTATAAAGTGGCCCATCTTGCCACAATACAAGCACCCACCAATGTCACGAGGACATGGCTTTCCAGGGTGGTTCATACGACACCTTGGGCAGCTGAAGTTGGACTGCTGACCATTCGGAGTTGGGTTCTGTCTTGGCCTCACAACTTGCTGAGTGTTGTTCCCTCCTTGGAACTTCTTCTTTTGAAAGGGTTGTCGTGAACCCTGGCCACTTGGGAACGTCCTTTTACGATTCCCACCATTCACTATGGGCTTCTTTGCTACGATCACTTTAGATCGTGCCCAGTCCTCTTGGATTTTTGAAGCTGCTGCTACCGCAGCCTGAAAAGTCGAAGACATGCTTGTTATCACTCGAGATCGCAGCCCTTCGCGCAGACCATTCACATATTTGTCGGCCCTTTCTTGGTCTGTTTCGAACAATCGAGAGCAGTAGCGCTCTAGATTCTGAAATTTGGTGGTATAGTCCATTAGACTCATACCGCCCTGTTCCAACTCCAGAAACTCCATCTTTTTCTTGTTTCTGGAATGCAACGGGAAGTAGTTATCCATAAAAGTCCTCCGAAAGTCAGTCCAAGGAATGACTTCGACTTGTGAGAACTGGATAAGTTTAGTGGTATCCCACCACTTCCGTGCATTATCTTTCAACCGATACGTGCCAAAGTTGGTCTTCTTTTCCTCTGGTACTCCCAGTACTGAGAAGGCACGTTCTGTCTCTTCGATCCAACTCTCCGCGAGCTCAGGATCGGCTCTGCCTATGAAAACTGGCGGGTCAAGCTTGAGGAACTTCTCATAAGTCACTCCTCCCAGGTGCTCGTTTCGTGGTGTGACTGGTTCTGGCCTCATTTCACGGATGGCTGTAACGAGGTTGTTGAGTGTCTCCTACAGGAATCCCTGTGTATGGGACTCCTCGCTTGGTATGGTTCTCCTCGTCGTAGGAGCCATTTATCTATGCACACACAAGCACTTGTTTTTAGTTTCTCAATGTATATATGGAAGTAAAAGCTTTATTTACTTAATATACATCATATTTGCACAAACATCGCCTTAAACAAAATGTCATGCCGCACTGGCAGACTTTAAGCGTTGAGAAACTATATACATGAGTCTACTGACTCCAAAGCATCACCAGTCTCTTTAAGACTTGGATTTCTTTGATGATGACGAACTCCAAAAGGTCCATCTATTGCCACATGACCTTGGAGCAGGCACTACTAGCTTTGGCTTGGGCGGCACTTCCGCACTAGCAAGCAAATATTGGGGATATATGAGGGACTCCAGTCCACTTTCCCAGTCAGCAAGATCAAGACTCTGGGAGTCTGGAATAATGATTGGCGAACAAAAAGAATCCCCTCTTTTGTTCCTGCCATTTAAGCTCGGCATATGTGATGCCGGATGGTAGCTTGGCGAGTGATAGACCTCCGCAGGGAAGTTCAAATCAAAATCCCTCAGCCTTGGTAATTCATCAAAAGATGTTGGGGTATGGTTGCTCCCAACACTAGAGTGATGCGGTCCACTGACACGCGAAGTCTCATCCCTGAGACCCTTTGAAGCCCGCTGACCCATATCGGCGGTATATTTCCTTTGGCATTCGTTGGCGGAATGCCCATCTTCGCCACAGTATTGGCAGTCTTGGACTTCATACGGGCATATCCACTCATCGTGCATGACCTTGCAGCGATAGCAGTATCCACGCGAGTCATGAGTTGCCATCTATACAAAGATGCACTCAGATCAGAACAAAAGTATAAAAACATATACTTACAGTGCGATATCGGGACTATGACAGATCTTGAACCAGGTTTCTCAGAATCATGCTCTGATACCAATTCTGTAACGCCCCGGATTTCCAAAACAAAGCTAAGTTAAAATTTTCATGAATTTCTTTTTTTTTTCTTTGCAGCGGAATTTAGAAAAGCTTTTAGCAGCAGAATCAGACGATAATGAGTCGTCAGTTTTAGAAAACTCCGAGCACGTTGCAGGTATGTGGCCAAGCAACTCATTGACCACCAAAGTGTTCCATTTATCGAAAACCACATGTTTATTACAACACTACTACTTAGAAAAGCAGTGTAGGTTCAATAAAAAGGAAGCAGTACAACTCTGTCTAGAGAAACCCTGGAACTCGATGCCGCCTTGCTCCGCATATCGTCACACAGGTCCAACACCTGAAATCCCCATAAAACGGGGTCAGAACCACTGATGGTCTGGTAAGCATGCAGTCATACATCCATTCAACTCAAATACAATAACGACCACTCAGGGTCGCAATACGCAATAACGACGCTCAAGCCTCCAAGACTTAGCGTATATCGCAAGAGCCTCCTCAGGGCTATGAGTTTGAACATCCGCTCGAGTCCTCATGACTTAGAGCAAGCCTTTTTAGGACTGTGATTTGAATAGCCGCTTAAGTCTCCACGACTTAGCCATGACCTCTTCCGGGTCTCAAAGTGATGTCTAGCTCAAGTCTTCATACTTGGCACATCCGTATCCCACGCATCTAAGGACAACTCCTCGAGCTTCGCTTAGTCGTGCGGATACAACACGGGTCTTTGCCTAGTCGGTCCAGTAGTATACCGAACATGACACCTTCACAAAGGTTATGCAGGACTGACTCAACACGTCATCCACTCATACATTCAAAGCATCGCTGTACCTAGAACTAATGCATTGTTTGATAATTAACCGCTCCCGCCTTTGGTACGCAGGTAGAGCTATTGTTCGGGAATCAACGCGACGTTCTGGGGGTTGATTATTCTATGTATTTTAGATACCCCAGAGGCCTGTTGACCCTATCCATAGTAGGGCAGTGTGTTTCAACTGGGAGAATCCTACTAGGCCCATATTCGGATGCATCCTCTACTTGCAGTAGTTGGGTTCAATCCTTAGATCTTAAGGATAACCACGACCGCAAAACCCATGAGTGACTGAGGCCATCATGGACTCTATCAGGTCCAAAGTAAAATACATGTCACTCAAGGCTGTACCATCACTGTCATTCCATAGTGAGCATAATTCCTGAAGGGGTCTGACAGTCTTACAATTACTTGGACAGAATCTGCATGCCATTTAGGCAGCCCGTGCTTTCAGCACTACGGGAGTATGTACCCGACCCCATTCAGTCTGCCCCAACACAGTCATTACTGAGGGGGTACCCCTAACACGATTTTCAACCGCGGGGTATGTGCGACCTTAAGTCTTATTCATATGCATGCAGAACACCGCTCTTGGCACTTCGTCCACCACGAGCATCACACCTCTTTGGGTGGAAACAACACACTCTGGCTCTTCGGCCCTTACGAGTCTGGTTGCGTAACCATTCTCAATGAGCATGCATATGACTCGATCTAAATAGATCGGCTACTCGGCGTATTTTTACGCAACGAGTCCAAACCTAACCAAGACGCAACCTCTACTCTGGCTCAGCGGCCCTTACGAGCAAGGTGCCCTTGCAGGCACAAGGATACGAGCCGATCTGGCATCGTTCCATCAACGGACATCATTATGCCGTTCCATTGGTTCCGGCAGCTCTTCTGCCAACCATTTCTTCAGCACCTCCCCTGCTCTACCGGCAGTGGTGCGACAAACCCTTCTACGTTGTAGAGGGCAAACCATGAACTGGGTAGCACTCTGCTATATGTCAGAGTATTCTGCTACGTTCTTTTTGAGCTATTCTTAGCTTCTTCAGAAATTTCAGCAGCACTTCCTCTCTTTTACGGAGAAAGCGTGCGTTTCTTTTATCCATTTCAGCGGCATCTCCCCTCTTTGGTAGGAAATCACCATGCTTAATTCGGGAAATGGATGCGCACCATTGTGCGTACTTTGCATCCATCAAGGTTGCAGGAACCCTTGGCCATAGCCAGGCCATACGTAATTGACTTAGTCTTTACGTAAAGAGCATTTTGCCAAAAAGCTGAAGCCTTTCCAATAGGGGCTTCATTCGTTAAGCAGAATCTTGAACGAGGAGCGGTCAAGGAATCGCATGGGCAATTTGGAGTTTGATCTCTGTTTGAACGCTCATTTACGCGCTATATATGTAGTATAAGCAGAAGCCTGTGCTTTATACAGCGGCGGCGTAAAGAAATGCATATACTATTGTTCAGGGTGTGTAACTGAACGAAATATTCTACATATATAACAAAGCAGAAGCCTTGGCATCGTTCGACGCGACGGCGTAAGTAAATACATTGCAGAAAGCAGGAGCCTTGGCATCGTTCGACGCGACGGCGTAAGTAAATACATTGCAGAAAGCAGGAGCCTTGGCATCGTTCGACGCGACGGCGTAAGTAAATGCATAATCGGAAGTGCAGTAATCGGAAGTGCAGAAAACAGGGAGCCTTGGCATCATACGACGCGACGGCAAAGGTAAATTACATAGCCTGTTCGATATAAGACGCGTCAGCAGAATCAGCAGATATACACCTAGATCCGTATCCAACGATAGTTACGAGGCGAGCGGGTGAACACCGAAGTGTTCTGAAGGGCTCAACCAAGAACTAGGCCGAGATACCATTTTAAAAACGCATATACTGCGTGTTTGAACATAGATATATCCGACGATAGTTACGAGACGAGCGGGTGAACACCGAAGTGTCCAAAAAGGGCTCAATCAAGAACTAAAGCAAGATACTACTTCAGAAAGTATATTCTATATACAAACAATCAAATACTTGAGAGAGATGGATCAACGAAGCAAACTTACTTCAAATCGTGGAAGAAACGGCTCCGGGTTGCTTCTTTGGCTTCGAGCCTTCCTTCGAGAGGTCAGACTAAGTCAGATGAAGCTGACTTAGTTGAGAAAGAGGTAGAGTAGGTCAAGCTACTCAACCTAAGTGGTTTGAACCAAACAGGGTTCGATCCAAGTCAACTGGGTTCAGCAGGTTCGAACTCAGCTCAAGTAGGCTAAGTCTGGGTTCAAATCCAAACCAGAATCTGGACCAAAAAGGACTTTGACTTTGACTTGAAACCCAACTAGGTTCAAGTCAAGTCAACTGGGTTTGGACCAGGTCAAGTGGGTTCAGACCCAAGTCAGGTGGGTTAGGACCAGGTCAGGCAGGCTCAGGCTAAGTCAGGCAGGCTCAGACCAGGTCAGGTGGGCTCAGGTGGGCTAGGCTAGGTAGGGGAGGTTTAGGAGAGAGAGAGAAGGCAAGAGAGAGAGGGGGGGTCGATTTTTATGAGAAGAGAGAGAGTGGGGAGGGCTATTTATAGCCCAAGCCCACCTCCTCTTGGGTTTTTCCATGCCCCTTCTACCCCCTTGGCTTCTTTTTAATTCCAAGAGGTTCCTTGGTGTGGGGCCCACCTAGATATTTCCATGGGATATTTTGTGGGTCCCACCAGATATTTTCTGAGGAATATTTCTGTGGGTCCCACCAATATTTTCGTGGGTCCCGCAAGAATTTCGGGTTTCCGGCGATTTTTTTCTGAAAAATTCTGAGTACGCCATTCCCTTCGTATTGACGTAACTAAGAAAGTTGGCTCGCAGGAATCCTTTGATTTCATTCAGGTAGGAAGTTATGGCTTCCAGAGTGTTTGAGCATATATTCGCGATTCGACGAATATCCTAAGTATAACTGGCTCGCAGGAATTGATTCGTTTCGCATTCTGAGAAGAAATGCTATTTTTACCGGTAAATGCCTCATGAATTTTATTCAGATATTTTCTGAAAAATTGCGGGTCTTACACAAATGTTACGTGGGATGATTTTGTTGAAGTTTTTAATTCGGCGTATTTTTCTAAGCATGAACAAAGTAAGAAGATGCAAGAATTCCTAGACCTGGAACAGAGAACGACGACCTTGTCTGACTATATCACGAAGTTTCGTTGTTTGGAACGATATTGTCTGAATGTTTATGTCACAGAGAATGATCGAGCAATGAAGTTCGCTCGTGGTTTGAGGCCTACTCTGAGAACCAAAGTGTTCACTAGCGGGCCAAAGTCGCTCGAAGAAGCTATTGAGGTAGCTACTCTATTGGATGAAGACCAAGCCGAGCAGCAGACTCAGATTTTTGCGATTACCAGCGAGAAGAATCCTAATAGGATGGAGTCCTCGCCACCTACTAAAGAGCGGAAGCATCAAAAAGTGCATCAGAACCGCCAGCGAAGGCGATCCCAGCGATCGAATGTCCAGCGGAAGTGTCGACGATGTAACAAAGATCACGCCTTAGGAGCTTGTCCTCTCTATGATGGCAAGTGTTTCAAGTGTGGACAACCAGAGCATATTGCCAAGTTTTGTCCGAGAAAGTCTACGCGAGACTTAGTGGTTGCCGATTAGGCCCCGTCAGAAGAGATCTGACCATTTTGTCGTTGTTTGATGTTTTGTGATTTCGCGGACGAAATCCCTTTTAAGGAGGGTAGGATGTAAGACCCGCAAAGTTTTTTGAAGAATTTACTGTTGCATTGAGTTGATATATATATATATATATATATATATATATATATATATATATATATATATATATATATTCATGTGGTTATGAGGTTGAATCACATAATTAGCTATAATTTGATTATGCCTTATGTTTCAGCTTTATGCGCGTGACCCGAAATCACGTAAGTACAATATACGAGTAAGAAGAGCCCAATTCTGGACAAATTAACCTCTGAAATTTAAGGATAAATTTATAATATATTTGTATGGTTTGTCCCCAAATTTGAGACCTATACGACGAAAAAACCCATCAGTGCATGTGAATTACGAGAATTGCTTAACGATAGTACGCAAGTCGCAACAAGCGTATTTCTCGCAAACGAAGGGAAATTTCCTTAAGAAGCATTGAACATTTCATGTAAATTAAGATTTTGAATAAGAGTGTTACATTTATTGAAGTCAAATTTTTGTTTAAAAGCATAAATGAGCATTTCCTTTTTATATTATTTAATTTTTCGTTTTGGGTTTTGGATCTGGAGTTGGCCCAGATCCATGGATGTCCTAGCCCCATCATGCGCCCCTCTAGGAGGACATCCATGGCCATGAGGACCAGCTGGTCCATGGTTGACCAGCTGAGCGGTGGCAAGACTGTAACAACCTAACTTGTGTTTTGAATCCCAGCCATGGGTTGGCCAAAGTGGACGGCAGCCCATGGCAATTTTGAAAACCTTTTTGTGCATTACCAATTCCATCAAACTTAATGAATTTGCGAGGAGGTTTTTCAGACTGTCATCCCCTTCAAGGCCATCATAGAAATCCTCGCTGCTGTAGACTCTCTTGCCTTTGTCCTGAGCTTGTAAATCTTTGACCATGTGGGTCATTTCTTTGGGCTGTACTTGAATCACATCTTCCATTTGAATATGGAACTTGAGTTTGTTCACTGATTCAGGCTCTTCGATAACTTTCTTAGACTGATGCAGAGGATTTTGGAAAAATGCTGGTTGCGCTTCCTCTGAGTCTTCTTCTGCTGAATCTGTTTTTCTGGAAGCGTTGTCTTCCTAAATTTTCTTTCTGCTAATTATGACATGCTTCTTTATGGGTTTTCCCCTGGTTCTACTCTTGGAAGACACCTTCCTTGGACCTGCCTCAGCCTGTTCTGATATCATCTTTGTCATCATCTTCTAAAATAGTTTGTACATGGCCGGATCAACATTGTCTTCCACTTTTTGACCATGTCCCCTAGATGATCTGGGAGAATCCATCTCTTCTGCACTATTGTATTGTGGTGAAACTATCTTCTTTCCAAACCTTGTCTGAACAATGTCGCAATACCAATGCTTTCTCTGCAAGATAAAGGAATGGTTTAGATTGAAAGAATTTTTTGAAAGAAAGAGAGATGATGAAAAGGATGATGAAGGAGATATTCGAGAATCAAATTGATAATTTCCCGCTGCAATGATTAGGGGATTTACTGAAAAACATGAGGAAAGTAAGGTGAAGAGATTTGAAAATGGATAGTAGGATTGAAAATGTAGGGATCAAAATTCAGGAGAAAAGGAAAAAGAAAAATACATGATTTTTTGAGGAAAATAGCAGGCATGATAAAAAAAAGGTTAGAAATTCGAGATCTAGAAGAAAAAAAAGAAAATCACTTGGAGTTTTGAAAAACATAAGAGAATTCAGAAAAAGATTTCCAAGGTTTTTAGAAAAATTGATTTGAAGAACTGAAGAAGGAAGAAAATATACACCTGGATTTTGAAAATAGGGAGGAAATTTTTGAAAGAAAATATCCATGGTTTTGAGAAAAATTGTTATGAAATTGTAGGAAAATACAAGAAATGCATAATCATAAAGCTGTAATAACACGGATGTGCAAACAACACTTCCTAAAAGATAACTCTAAATGCACAAATTTGAAATAGTTGCAGGATCCTGATCCTAATTCTAAGGTCTAGATCATCTGAATCCAATCAAGATATGTCGACATACCTATAAACACCCCAATTTTTTTAAAGTTCGTTCCGAACATTTCTTTTCACAGATGTCAAACCCCTACAGGGCAGTATAGAGTATCACCTCTAGGTTTACCCCAGTCTAGAGGTCAGTTTGTCCTGTTTTGATAATAAAAGTACCATTTTACCCCTAAGTCATTGTTACCCTTTTCATTTGTCCAACTTAACCAAGCTCATTCTAAGTTTAGAAAAGTTAGAATGTCAGTCATTTCTAGCTCCACTAAGCTCACAATGAGCAGTGTCGGTCTATTTCAGCTAAAATTAGTTTATTTCTAGCAAAAGAAGCTCATTTTCAGCTCGAATTTCAGCAAGACTATCCTCGAGTCAACCAAATCCAGTAGATCTTATCCCAAGGAGTCTAACATGAGTGAATCAAGAGTTTGAACGGTCCAGTTCTAATTCAAAGTCACTTTTTACACACTCGGACCTTCGTTTTAACTCATTTTAGCTCAATTCAGTCCAAATTGAGCTAACCTTAGCTGGTTGAGCTACTATTTTAGCTCTGAATTTAGTTCACCTGAGTATAATTGTCTTTGAATTCAGTTCATTCCAATCCAATCCAGTTCAAATTAGTTCAGACCAGTCTAGTACCGTGTTTTTGCCCCTATAGGGCGAAGACACAAAAAATAAAATTATTTGGGACACTGTTTCCAATAGTTTTTGAACTGGGACAGACCCTAAATTGGGACTCGGGTCAAATTCTTCATCCAATATTTTATCAATATCCAAGATTTGCTCCATTTCAATTTGGATATTGGATCCAATGCTGAATCTCGTGTCTAATTTCTTCTCGGACCTAGATTTTTTATCTGATTCATTCAGAAATCTATATCCAAAGTCTAATTCATTCTTTGTACTTGGAATATCTCATCAGATATCTAGAATCCAATTAAACCATTTCAGTCTAGATCCATATTCTGATCAATTCAGAAGTTCAGTTCAATCAAATTCTGAACTCAGATTAATCTAACATTTGAGATTTAATTTCACTTTTGGGATTCTTATTCAAATCTACATCCAATTTCATTCTCTGAACTAGATCCAGATTTAAAAATCCTAATTTTATTATGAATTCGGGGCTTTTTCCATTTTTAAATTCTTTAGAAATCCATATTTAAGGTTTGATTCCCATTTCGAACCAATTTTTTATTGGATCGAGATCCATATTCAATCTTTTTCAAAACTTTGGATCCAGATCTTTTCAAAACTCAATTTTTATTCTAATTTCAAAATCAATCTTTGGATTTTCAAATTCAAATCCACCATTTTACAAAAATCTTTTGAAAAATACCATGGATCCAGTTTAAAATTCAATTTGGATTTGAAAATGTCAAAATGGATCTAGATCCAATTTCAAAATTCAATTTGTATTTAAAATCAATTTGGGGATTTCAAATTCAAAATCAAAATCTAATTTTTATCCCCAAATCCAAAAACAAACCTTTGAATTGCAAAATTCTTTTAAAAATACCCTTGATCCAGTTCAAAATTCAGTTTGAACTTCGAAATGTTAAAATGGATCCAGATCCAATTTCAAAATCCAATTTTTTTTTAAAATCAATTTGGGGATTTCAAATTCAAAATCAAAATCCAATTTTTATCCTCCATTTCAAAATAAACTTTGAAATTTCAGAAATAAAAAATCAATGTTTTGCAAAAATTCTGAAAATTTCAATCTGGATCCGGTTTTGCCCAATTCAGAATTTATAAATCAAAAATTAAATTTTGAAGTTCAATTATTCCCCAAAATTCCCCTTTTCACTTTCATATTTCATTCCCCTTTTTCTTAATTTTCAAAATCAAAATATAAAAAAATGTTGTTTTTAAAGAGGCGCACCACTTGGTATTTTTGAAATTCAAAATAAAAATCATTTTTTTGCAAAACTTAAAACCTTCTTGCCTTTAAAAACCCACATGAGCATCACCGACAAGGTGATGCCATGTGTCAAAATTTTCAAGAAAATCCCATTTTGCCCATCTATAAAATGAAAAAAAAACACACATGGGCACCCCCTTGCAAGAGGGTGTCATGTGTCAAAAGATTTCATAAAGGGCTATTTTACCCATTTACAAAATTGAGAAAAGACCCACATGGGGTTGGCACCAACCCCATGTGATCCTAAAAAGGCATTTATGCCCATTTACAAAAAAGAAAAATGCCCACATGGGTTTGGCTTCTCCTTCTTGAGATTTTTAGTCCCATATCTAAAGTTTTGCAAAAGCCAACCCCATTCTCAAACTATAAATAGACCCATTGGGGGTCTCTTTTCTCAACAAGTTGGAGTTTGAGAAATTGAGAGAACAAAAAAAAAGTTCTCTTTCACTTCCCTTCTCCTCTCTCTCCTCCTTTTCTCACTTAGGAGTGAACAAGTTTTCCTAAGAAGAAAACTCTCCTCCTTTGCATTGGTGTCTCAAGCTTGGAGTGGTGGCTGGAGCAAGGAAAAAAAAGCCCAAGGTGGGCCATCTCCCTCCTTTTCTTTTTGATTTTTTTTCTTTTCTTTCTTTTTTTTTTTAATTTCTCAAAAATATCCCCCCTTTTCTTCTCTTCTTTCTTGCATTTTCTTTCAATTTTGTGTAATAAGAATGTAGATCTAGTTTAATTCCATGTAAATTTTCATTTCCTATGTTTTTATCCATTCAAATTGCTATTTACATTATGTATTTTTATTTTAGCCATTTAAAATTAGGATTTGATCTTCAATAGATCAAATTCTACATTCTATAGGCCAAATCAATTTCAATTTATGCCGCAATGTTTTGATTTCATTTTATATACTTTTATTTATGTTTTTATATCATTTTCATTATCATCAATGATTTAGAATAATAGATCTCACGTTTTGATCATTGGATTAATTCAATTTTAAGATTCTATTCCATTCAATTGTGTTGCGATGATATTTTTAATTAATGTTCATTTTTGCCTTCATCATTTCGCATATAATTAAGTCTTATTTTGATCTGATATTTTTACCACATCTTTATTAGTATATTTTCGGGATCCACACCAACAATCAGATCATTCTGAGATGGTTTGCTTTCTCAAAAAAATCAGGATTCGGACCCTACTGTTTGGCCTCATCCGAATTTTCCCTAAAATTAGATCAACTTGTTGGAGTGATTTCTCTCTAACCGGAGATGATCTGGAAGTGGGAAGATATTACCATGGATTTTGTGGTAGGTCTACCCAAGATGCGCCAACAGTACAACACCATATGGGTGATTGTGCTCTATACATGTCTTCTATGGCTGTCAAAAAAATTTCATAGTGATTCAATAAAGCATATATGTGTTATAAGACTGGAAAAAAGACTTCATAGTGATTAAATCATGCATATATGTGTTCTAAGGCTGTCGAAAAAAATTCATGGTAAATCAACCATGCATATATGTGTTCTAAGGCTATCAAATTTTTTTTATAGTGATTAAATCATGCTTATATCTGTTCTAAGGTTGTAAAAAACATTTTAATAGTGATTCAATCATGCATATATGTGTTTCAAGGCTGTCAAGAAAATTTCATAGTGATTCAATCATGAAGATAGGTGTTCTAAGGCTGTCAATAAAAATTCATAGTGAGTCAATCATGCATATATGTGTTCTAAGCCTAGAAAAAAAACTTGATAGTAATTAACTCATGCTTATATGTGTTCTATGGGTGTCAAAAAAATTGAATAGTAATTCAAGCATACACATAAGTGTTCTAAGGCTATCAAAAAAAATTGTTTGGATTCAATCATGCATATATGTGTTCGAAGGCTGCCAAAAAAATCTCATAGTGATTCAATCATGCATATATGTGTTTAATGGTTGTCAAAAAAAATTCATAGTGATTCAATCATTCATATAGGTGTTTTAAGGCTGCAAAAAAAAATCATAGTGATTCAATCATGCATATATGTATTCTAAGGTTGTTAAAAAAATTTCATAGTGATTCAATTCTACATATATGTGTTCCAAGGATGTCAAAAAAAATTCATAGTGATTCAATCATTCATATATGTGTTCTACGGCTGTCAAAAAAATTCATAGTGATTGAATATGCAGATATGTGTTCTAAGCTTGTAAAAAAAAAATTATAGTGATTCAATGATACATATATGTGTTTTGATGCTGTCAACATTTTTTTATAGATATTCATTCATGCATATATGTGTTCTAAGGCTCTAAAAAAAAATTCATTGTGATTCCATCATGCATATATGTGTTCAAAGGCTGTCAAAAAAAGTCCATAGTGATTCAATCATGCAGATATGTGTTCTATGGTTGTCAAAAAGAATTTATAGTGATTTAATCTTGCAGATATATGTTCTATTGTTCTAAAAAAAATTGTAGTGATTCAATCACGCATATATGTATTCTAAGGCTGTAAAAAAGAATTCATAGTGATTCAATCATGCATATTTGTGTTCTAAGGCTGTAAAAAAATTTCATAGTGATTCAATCCTGCATATATATGTTCTAAGGTTGTCAAAAAAATTTCATAGTGATTCTATCATGCATATATGTTTCAAAGGGTATAAAAAAAAATTCATAGTCATTAAATCATGCAATTCTATCTTGAATATGAAAATAACTTGAAATAATTTAAAAGGAAATGATGCAATTCTATCTTGAATGATGAATGCATTAAAAGAATTTGTTGGAATTTAAAAGCAAATTCTATTCTTTAATAGAATTAAAACAAGATTAAATTTTAATATATTTATGATTATGGTCACAAACATATTCTAATTTAATCTTTATTTAAATTCTAATATAGAATGAGATGATTTTTTGTGCCTTTATAGAATTAAAAGAAAATAAAATTTTCATATATTTATGACTATGGCCACGAATATACTTTAATTTAATATTTATTTTTAGATTCTAATAAAGGGAAAGTTGTATTTTTCTTGAAATATGATAATTTTTGAAAAATACTTAAGAGTATAAGTCGATTTTTGTATTTTAATAAAGAATAATAATTCTAAGTATTATTCATATTCCGACTATGGTCGTAAATACGAACTCTACATAGTTTTATTTATCCTTTATTAAATGGTGTACGTGTCATTCGTGTTTTCCATAGTGAATTTCTTAAAAAGAAAAGAAAAATGAATGAAATACATTAACTATGGAATTTAATCTAAATGCCCATTCATTCTAAACTAAGCATAAAATAAAATTCTCATTAATGTATTATTACAATAATTGAATGAATTTACATCAATTGAAAATAAAGAAAAGGAAAATCCTGAAAAATAAGCAAACATGTGAGTAATAAATGTAGGCATTTGTGGATTTTATTCAATTATTGAAAAATTGAGAAAAAAATATAATTTAGCCTTTTTATGCCCTCAAAAATGAAAGAAAATCCACAAACATATTAGAAATTGATGAAATTTGATTTAAAGGTTTCTAATAACCTTAAAAGTATCCTAGAATCGAAAAATATAGAAACTGTTTGGAGGAAAACCTGAATTTGGTTTTTTTTATCCAAGTAAAATATGATATTTTAAAATTGAGATATGTAAATCGACCCTATCAGAGTATTTTGAAATAATGGAAGCCTAAAACAACTTCGATTGAGATGAAAATTAATTCCATGGATTTTTAACTTTTCAAAGAAGCATCTCCTTTTTACAGATCTCGAAAATCATTTTTAAAACGTGAGATATGATTAAAACATTATGAAATAAATTTTAAAATCAGGAAATTGAGCTTTGACAGACAAGTTTCTATAATTTTTGAGTTTTAGGAGATAAACTGATTTAATTTCTCCCACATTTATGGGAGACATTTTTCAGTTCAACCATGAAACATTTTCAATTTACATATCTGGAAAATGATCTCCCATTAGGGATATCCAATCTGATCAATTTTGTCAAAAATTTGTAAAAGCCTGTGAAAGAAAAATCAATAGGTTTCTGATTTTTTATTTGAATGATAGATGAAAACTTAATTAAAATTTCTAAAAATTGCCATGAATAAACTAAACATTCTAAGGAGAAAACTCATTTTTACAGATCTAAAAAATGATCTTTCATTAGGGAGATATGAATGCAACAAGTTGATTTTAAGTCTGAGAAATGCCTGAAATTGAAAACAGATAGTGTCTTGACTTAAAATACAAAAGAAATAGAAATGCTTCATATGAAACTTTACATGAAGAAACTAAACATGCAGATGGAGAAAATCCTATTTACATATCTAAAAAATGATCTCCCATTAAGGAGATATGACTTTGACAAAATGGACAAAATTTAGAACCACTAAAATAATATAGAGTTATAGGGTCACATTTTTTTACCAAAATCAGATATCAAAACACTATAGAAATTGATGAAAATTTACATAACGAAACTTGATTTAATGTTGTATCTCTTTCTATAGATTTTAAAAATCATCTCTGGTTAGAGAGAAATTACTCCAACAAGTTGGTCTAATTTCAGGGAAAATTTGAACAAGAGCAAATGATAGGGTTCGAATCCCGATTTTTTTGAGGGATCAAACCAACTCAGATTAATCTTATTTTTGGTGTGGATCCCGAAACCATACTAATAAAGATGTGGTAAAAAATTAGATCAAAATAAGTCTTAATTATATGCAAAATAATGAGAGAAAAAATGGACCAGAATTGAAAATATCATCTCAACATAATAGAATAGAATAGAATCTCATAAATGGTTTGATCCAATGATCAAACTTGAGATCTACCATTCTAGATCATAGATAATAATTAAAATGATATAAAAACATAAATAAAAATATCTGAAATGAAATCAAAAGCATTGGGACATAAATTAAAATTGATTTAGACTCTTAAATATGAAATATGATCTATTGAAGATCAAATCTCATAATTCTAATGACTTTTGCAAAATTAAAAGAAATGTAAATCAAATTAAATTAATGAAGAAGAAGAGGATTACCTTACACCAAAGAAGGAAGATGAAGATGTGGATGCTCCAATAATGGCGCCAACTCTAAGGAGGAAGGAAGGGGAGAGGGAGGAAGAAGAAAAGAAAGAGAGAATTCTTTTTTATTCTCTTAATTTCTCAAATCTTCAAGTTTATGGAAAAGAGAGACCTCCAAGGGGTCTATTTATAGTTGAGATTGGGGATAGCTTAAGCAAAAATGATAGATATAGGACTAAAAATCTCAAAAAGGTGGTGCCAACCCATGTGGGTCTTTTTCCATCTTTGTAAATGGGAAAAATAGCCCTTTGTGAAAAAGGTTGACATGTGGCACCCTCTTGCAAGGGGGTGCCCATGTGAGTTATTTTTTAGTTTTATAGATGGGCAAAGTAGGATTTATTTGAAAATTTGACACATGGCATCACCTTGTGGGTGATGCTCATATAGGTTTTTAAAGGCAAGAGGGTTTTTAAAGTTTTGCAAAAAATGATTTTTATTTTCAATCTCAAAAATGCCAAGTGGCACCCCTCTTTGAAGGTAATATTTTTGGTTTTTGATTTTAAAAATTAAGATAAAAGGAAAGTGAAATATGAATAATGAAAAGGGGATTTTTGGAAATAACAGGTTTTCAAAAATCCAATTTTGATTTATGAAATCCAAATTGGGCGAAAACCGGATCTAGTTTGGAATTTTGAGAATTTTAACCAAATACTGATTTTGGTTTCTAAAAATTTCAAAGTTTATTTAGAAATTGGGGATAAAAATTGGATTTTGAATTTGAATTTGAAATCCCCAAATTGATTTTGAATAAAAATTGGGTTTTGAAACTAGATCTGGATCCATTTTAAAATCCAAACTGAATTTTGAACTGGATCCAGCGTATTTTTCAAAGAATTTTTGAAATTCAAAGGTTATTTTTGAATTTGGGGATAAAAATTGGATTTTGATTTTGATTTTGAATTTGAAATCCTTAAAATGATTTTGAATAAAAATTGGATTTTGAAACTAGGTCTGGATCCATTTTGACATTTTTGAAATCCAAACTGAATTCTGAACTGGATCCAGGGTGTTTTCAAAGGATTTTTGCAAAATGATGGATTTTAATTTGAATCCCAAGGATTGATTTTGAAATTAGGATAAAGTTGAGTCTTTGAAAAGGATCTGGATCCAAAGTTTTGAAAAAGATTGGATCTAGATCTTGATTTGAAGGAAATTGGTTCAAAAAATGGAAATCGAACCTCGAATATGGATTTCTAAAGAATTAAAAAATGGAAAAAGCCCCAAATTAATAACAAAATTAGGATTAGGATTTTGATTTTGGATTTTGGATCTTGGATCCAATTCCTGAGAATGGAATTGAATCTTGGATCTAAATCAGAAATCAAGAAGTAAAATTGCATCTCAGATGTTAAATGAATCTGAGTTTAGAAATTTGATTGAATTGAACTTCTGAATAGATCAGAAGGTGGATCCAAACTAAAATGGATCCAAAATGGCTTAATTGGATCCTTGAAAAAAAATTTGTAGTGATTCATTCATGCATATATGTGTTATAAGGCTGTCATAAAAAATTTACAGTGATTCAATCATGTATATATATATGCTCTAAGGCTGTCATAAACACTTCATAGTGATTCAATCATGCAGCTATGTATTCTAAGGCTGTCAAAAAAACTATATAGTGACTCAATCATGCATATATATGTGTTTTAAGGCTGTCAAAAAAATTTCATAGTGATTCAATCATGGATATATGTGTTTTAATGCTATAAAACAAAATTGATAGAGATTCAATCATGCATATATGTGTTCTAAGCCTGTCAACAAAATTTCATAACGATTCAATCATGCATATGTGTTCTAAAGCTATCAAATTTTTTTTATAATGATTCAATCATGCATATATGTGTTCTAGGCTATCAAAAAAATTTCATAGTGAATCAATCATGCATATATGTGTTCTAAGGCTGTAAAAAAAAAATCATATTGATTCAATCATGCATATATGTGTTCTAATGCTGTCAAAAAAATTTCATAGTGATTCAATATTGCATATATGGGTTCTAAGGCTGTCAAAAAAATTTTGTAGTGATTCAATCATGCATATATGTCTTTTAAGGCTATCACAAAAATTTTATAGTGATTCAATCATGCAAATTTGTGTTATAAAACAATCAAAAAAAATTCATAGTGATTCAATCATGCATATGTGTCTTCTAATGCTGTCAAAAAAAAAATCATAGAGAGTTAATCATGCATATATGTGTTCTAAGCCCGTCAAAAAAATTTCATAGAGATTCAATCATGCATATATGTGTTATATGCCTGTCAAAAATTTTTTATAGTGATTCAATGATGCATATATGTGTTCTAAGGCTGTCAAAAAAAATTTATAGTGATTAAATCATGCATATATGTGTTCTACGGCTTTAAAAAAAAATAAAAGTGTTTCAATCATGGATGTATGTGTTCATGGCATATATGTGTTCTAAGGCTGTCAAAAAAGTTTCATAGTGATTTAATAATTCATATGTGTGTTCTAAGGTGGTCAAAAAATTTGCATAGTGATTTAATCATGCATATATCTATTCTAAGGTTGTAAAAAAAAATCATAGTAATTCAATTTTGCATATATGTATTCTAAGGCAATCAAAATTTTTTTACAGTGATTCAATCATGCATATATGTGTTCTAAGGCTCTCAACAAAAAATTCGTGGAGATTCAATCATGCATATATGTGTTCTATGCCTGTCAAAATTTTTTTATAGTGATTCAATGATGCATATATGTGTTCTAAGGCTGTCAAAAAAACTTTATAGTGATTAAATCATGCATATATGTGTTCTAAGGCTTTAAAAAAAAATAAAAGTGTTTCAATCATGGATATATGTGTTCTAGGCTGTCAAAACAATTTCATAGTGATTTAATCAAGCATATATGTGTTCTAAGGCTGTCAAAAAAGTTTCATAGTGATTTAATAATTCATATGTGTGTTCTAAGGTGGTCAAAAAATTTGCATAGTGATTTAATCATGCATATATCTATTCTAAGGTTGTCAAAAAAAATCATAGTAATTCAATTTTGCATATATGTATTCTAAGGCAATCAGAAAATTTTTACAGTGATTCAATCATGCATATATGTGTTCTAAGGCTCTCAACAAAAAATTCATGGAGATTCAATCATGCATATATGTGTTCTAAGGCTATAAAAAAATTTCATAGTGATTCAATCATGCATATATATTTTCTAAGGCAATCAAAAAAATTGTATAGTGATTCAATCATGCATCTATGCATTCTAATGCTGCAAAATAAAATTTGTAGTGATTCATTCATGCATATATGTGTTATAAGGCTGTCATAAAAATTTTATAGTGATTCAATCATGTATATATATGCTCTAAGGCTGTCATAAATACTTCATAGTGATTCAATCATGCATCTATGTATTCTAAGGCTGTCAAAAAAACTATATAGTGACTCAATCATGCATATATATGTGTTTTAAGGCTGCAGAAAAAATCATAGTGATTCAATCATGCATATATGTGTTTTAATGATATAAAACCAAATTGATAGAGATTCAATCATGCATATATGTGTTCTAAGCCTGTCAACAAAATTTCATAACGATTCAATCATGCATATATGTGTTCTAAAGCTATCAATTTTTTTTTATAATGATTCAATCATGCATATATGTGTTCTAGGCTATCAAAAAAAATTCATAGTGATTCAATCATGCATATATGTGTTCTAAGGCAGTAAAAAAAAATCATATTGATTCAATCATGCATATATGTGTTCTAATGCTGTAAAAAAAATTTCATAGTGATTCAATCATGCATATATGTGTTCTAAGGCTGTCAAAAAAAAATTGTAGTGATTCAATCATGCATATATGTCTTCTAAGGGTGTCACAAAAATTTTATAGTGATTCAATCAAGCATATTTGTTTTATAAAAGTATAAAAAAAAAATCACAGTGATTCAATCATGCATTTGTGTCTTTGAATGCTGTCGGAAAAAAATCATAGAGAGTTAATCATGCATATATGTGTTCTAAGTCTGTCAAAAAAATTTCATAGAGATTCAATCATGCATATATGTGTTCTAAGCCTGTAAAAAAAAATTATAGTGATTCAATCATGCATATATGTATTCTAAGGCTATCAAAATTTTTTATAGTGATTAAATCATGCATACATGTGTTCTAAAGCTATAAAAAAGATTTCAAAGTGTTTCAATCGTGGATTTAATGTGTTCTAGGCTGTCAAAGCAATTTCATAGTGATTTAATCAAGCATATATGTGCTCTAAGGCTGTCAAAAAAATTTCTTAGTGATTTATTAATTCATATGTGAGTTCTAAGGCGGTCAAAAAATTTGCATAGTGATTTAATAATTCATATATGTGTCCTAAGGTTGTCAAAAAAAAATCATAGTGATTCAATCTTACATATATGTATTCTAAGGCAATTAAATTTTTTTTATAGTGATTCAATCATGCATATATGTGTTCTAATGCTCTAAAAAAAATTTATGGAGATTCAATCATGAATATATGTGTTCTAATGCTATCAAAAAAAATTCATAGTGATTCAATCATGCATATATGTGTGTTCTAAGGCTGTCAAAAAAAATTTCATAGTGATTCAATCATGCATATATATTTTCTAAGGCAATCAAAAAAATTATATAGTGATTCAATCATGCATATTTGTGTTCTATGGCTGTCAAGAAAATTTCATAGTGATTGAATCATGCATATATGTGTTCTAATGCTGTAAAAAAATTTTGATAGAGATTCAATCATGCATGTATGTGTTCTAGGTTGTAAAAAAAAATCATAGTGATTCAATCATACATATATGTGTTCTCAGGCTCTTAAAAAAATTTCATAGTGATTCAATCATTCATATATGTGTTCTAAGGCTGTCAAAAAAAATTTATAGTGTTTCAATAATACATATATGTGTCCTAAGGTTGTCAAAAAAAAATCATAGTGATTCAGTCAAGCATATATGTGTTCTAATACTATAAAAAAAAAATTGTAGAGATTCAATCATGCATATCTGTGTTCTAAGGCTGTCAAAAATTTTTAAAAGTGATTCAATCATGCATATATGTGTTCTAACACTGTCAAAAAAATTTCATAGTGATTCAATCATGCATATATGTGTTCTAAGTCTGTCTAAAAATTTTTATAGTTATTCAATCTTTCATATATATATTTTAAGGCAGTCACAAACATTTCATAGTGATTCAATCTTGCATATATGTTTTCTAAATCTGTCAATTTTTTTTTTATAGTGATTTAATCATGCATATATGTGTTCTAATATAGTAAAAAAGTTGATAGACATTCAATCTTGCATAATCATTTTATCATGAATATATGTGTTCACGGTTGTCAAAAAAAATTCATAGTGATTCAATCTTGCAGATATGTCTTCTAAGGCTGTCAAAAAAAATTCATAGTGAGTCAATCATTCATATATGTGTTTTAAGGATGTCAAAAAAATTGCATAGTAATTCAATCATGCATATCGGTGTCCTAAAGACATAAAAAAAAATTCATAGTCAATCAATAATGCATATATGTGTTCTATGCTTGTCAAAAAAATTTCATAGTGATTAAATCATTCATATATGTGTTCTAAGGCTGTCACAAAAATTTAATAGTGATTGAATCATGCATATACGTGCTCTAAGACTGTCATAAAAATTTCATAGAGATTCAATCTTGCATTTATGTGTTCTAAGGCTGCCAATTTTTTTTTTATAGTGACTCAATCATGCATATATGTGTTCTAATATGGTAAAAAAAATTGATAGAGATTCAATCGTGCATATATGTGTTCTAAGGCAGTCAAAAAAATTTTATAGTGATTTAATCATGCAACTATGTGTTCTAATGCAGTAAAAAAAATTGATAGAGATTTAATCATGCATATATGTGTTCCAAGGCTGTCAAAAAAATTTCATAATCAGTCAATCATGAATATATGTGTTCTCCGTTGTAAAAAAAAACTCACTGTGATTCAAACATGCAGATACGTCTTCTAAGGCTGTCAAAAAAATTTCATAGTGATTCAATCATTCATATATGTGTTCTAAGGCAGTAAAAAAAAAATCATAGTGATTCAATCATGCATATATGTGTTCTAAGACTACCAAAATTTTTTATAGTGATTCAATCATGCGTATATGTGTTCTAAGGCTGTCAAAAAAAATTCGTAGTGATTCAATCATGCATATTTGTGTTCTAAGGCTGTCAAAAAAAATTCATAGTGATTCAATCATGCATATATGTGTTCTAGGCTATCAGAAAAATTACATTGTGATTCAATCATGCATATATGTTTCCTAAGGCTGTTAAATAAAATTCATAGTGATTCAATCATGCTTATATGTGTTCTAATGCAGTAAAAAAAAATTGATAGAGATATAATCATGCACATATGTGTTCTAAGGCTGTTAAAAAACTGTCATAATAATTCAATTATGCATATATGTATTCAATCAAGCATATAAGTATTCATATATGTGTTTTAAGGCTGTCAAAAAAATTGTATAGTAATTCAATCATGTATATATGTGTCCTAAGGATGTCAAAAAAATTTCATAGTGAATCAATAATGCATATGTGTTCTTTGTTTGTCAAAAAAAATTCATAGTGATTCAATGATGCATATTTGTGTTCTTTGCTTGTCAAAAAAATTTCATAGTTATTCAAGCATGCATATATGTGTTCTAAGATTGTCAAAAAAATTTCATAGTGATTCAATCATTCATATATGTGTTCTAAGAGTACCAAATTTTTTTATAGTGATTCAATCATGCGTATATGTGTTCTAAGGCTGTCAAAAAAAATTCATAGTGATTCAATCATGCATATTTGTGTTCTAAGGCTGTAAAAAAAAATTCATAGTGATTCAATCATGCATATATGTGTTCTAGGCTATCAGAAAAATTACATTGTGATTCAATCATGCATATATGTTTCCTAAGGCTGTTAAATAAAATTCATAGTGATTCAATCATGCTTATATGCATTCTAATGCAGTAAAAAAAAATTGATAGAGATATAATCATGCACATATGTGTTCTAAGGCTGTTAAAAAATTGTCATAATGATTCAATTATGCATATATGTATTCAATCAAGCATATAAGTATTCATATATGTGTTCTAAGGCTGCCAATTTTTTTTTTATAGTGATTCAATCATGCATATATGTGTTCTAATATTGTAAAAAAAATTGATAGAGATTCAATCGTGCATATATGTGTTCTAAGGCAGTCAAAAAAATTTCATAGTGATTTAATCATGCAACTATGTGTTCTAATGCAGTAAAAAAAATTGCGTAGTAATTCAATCATGTATATATGTGTCCTAAGGAAGTCAAAAAAATTCATAGTGAATCAATAATGCATATGTGTTCTTTGTTTGTCAAAGAAAATTTATAGTGATTCAATGATGCATATAAGTGTTCTAAGGCTGTCAAAAAAATTTCATAGTGATTCAATCATTGATATGTGTTCTAAGGCTGTCACAAAAAATTCATAGTGATTCAATCAGACATATATGTTTTATAATGCTGTCAAAAAAATTTCATAGTGATTTAATCGTGCATATATGTGTTCTAAGGCTGTCAAAAAAAATTGTAGTGATTTCATCATGCATATACGTGTTCTAAGGTTGTTACTAAAATTTCATACTGACTCAATCATGCATATTTATGTTCTAAAACTGTCAAAAATGTTTTGCAGTGATTTAATCATGCATATATGTGTTCTAAAGTTGTCAAAAAAAAATCATAGTGATACAACCATGCATATTTGTGTTCAAAGGTGGTAAGAAAAAATTCATAGTGATTCAATCATTCATATATATGTTCTAGGCTGTCAAAAAAAAATCATAGTGATTCAATCTGGCATATATGTGTTTTAAGGCTGGCAAAAAAAATTTATAGTGATACAATAATTCATATATGTGTTCTAAGGCTGTCAAAAAAATTGCTTTGTAATTCAATCATGCACACATATGTCCTAAGGTTGTAAAAAAAATCATATTGATTCAATAATGCATATATGTGTTCTATGGTTATAAAAAAAATTCATAGTGATTCAATCATCAATATATGTGTTCTATGGCGGTCAAAAAAATTTCATAGTGACTAAATCAAGCATATATGTGTTCTAACGCTGTCAAAAAAATTTCATAGTGAATCAATAATGCATATATGTGTTTTAAGGCTGTCACAAAAAAATCATAGTGATTCAATCTGGCATATATGTGTTCTAATGCTGTCAAAAAGATTTCATAGTGATTCAATCTTGCATATATGTGTTCTAAGGCTGTCAAAAAAAAATGTAGTGATTCCATCATGCATGTATGTGTTCTAAGGCTGTTACTGAAATTTCATAGTGACTCAGTCATGCATATTTATGTTGTAAGACTGACAGAATTTTTTTTCAGTGATTCAATCTTGCATATATTTGTTCTAAGGTTGTCAAAAAAAATTCATAGTGATTTAATCATGCATATTTTTGTTCAAGGGTGGTAAAAAAAAAATCATAGTGATTTAATCATTCATATATAAGTTCTAGGTTGTCAAAAAAATTTCATAGTGATTCAGTCTGGCATATATGTGTTTTAAGGCTGTCAAAAAAATTCATAGTGATACAAGAATTCATATATGTGTTCTAAGACTGTCAAAAAAATTTCGTTGTAATTCGAACATGCATATATATGTCCTAAGGTTGTCAAAAAAAATTCATATTGATTCAATAATGCATATATGTGTTCTATGGTTATCAAAAAAATTTCAATGTGATTCAATCATTCATATGTGTTCTAAGGCTATCAAAAAGAATTCATTTTGATTCAATCTTGCATATTTATGTCCAAAGCCGGTCGAAAAAAAATCATAGTGATTCAATCAGGCATGATTGTGAAAAAAAAATCATATTGATTTAATCATGCGTATATGTTCTAAGGTTGTCAAAAAAAATTCAATGTGATTCAATCATACATATATGTGTTCTAAGGTTGTCAAAAAAAATCAATGTGATTCAATTATATATATATATATATATATATATGTGTGCTAAGGCTATCTAAAAAATTTCATAGTGATTCAATCATGCATATATGTGTTCTAATGCGGTGAAAAAAAATTTATAGTGATTCAATCATGCATATATGTGTATTAGGGCTGTCACAAAAATTTCAGAGTGATTCAATTCTGCATATATGTGCTCTAATGCAGTCATAAAAATTTCATAGTGATTCCATAATGCATATATTTGTTCTAAGGCAAAAAAAAAAATTATATAGTGATTCAATCTTGCATATCTGTGTTCTAAGGTTGTCAAAAGATTTTCATAGTGATTCAATCATGCATATATGTGTTGTAAGGCTGTCAAAAAAAATTCATCGTGATTCAATCATGCATGTATATGTTCTAATGCAATAAAAAAAAAATTAATAAAGATTCAATCTTGCATATATCTGTTCCAAGGGTGTCAAAAAAATTTTATAGTAATTCAATCATGCATATATGTGTTCTAAGGATGTCAACAAAATGTCATAGTGATTCAATCATGCATATATGTGTTCTAATGCAGTAAAAAGTTTTGATAGAGATTCAATCAGGCATATATGTGTTCTAAGGCTATCAAAAAAATTTCATAATCAATCAATCATGCATATATGTTTTTTTGGTTGTCAAAAAGCATATATGTGATCTAAGGCTGTCAAAAAAAATTCATACTGATTCCATCATGCATATATGTGTCCTAAGGTTGTCAAAATTTTTTTATAGTGAATCAATAATGCATATACGTGTTCTTTGTTTGTCAAAAAATTTCATGGTGATTCAATCATTCATATATGTGCTCTAAGGCCATCACAAAAATTTCATAGTTATTCAATCATGCATATATGCGCTCTAAGACAGTCATAAAATTTTTATACTGATTCAATCATGCATATATGTGTTCAAAGGATGTCAAAAAAATTATATAGTGATTCAATCTTTCATACATGTGTTCTAATGCTGTCGAATTTTTTTTATTATGATTCAATAATGCATATATATGTTCTGAGGCTGTCAAAAAAATTTCATAGCGATACAATCATGCATATATGTGTTCCAATACAGTAAAAAAGATCTGATAGAGATTCAATCATGCATATATATGTTCTAAGCCTGTCAAAAAAACTTTCATAATGATGCCATCATCCACATGTGTATTCTAGGCTGTCAAAAAAGTTTCATGGTGATTCAATCATGCATATATGCATTCTAAGGCTGTCAAAAAAATTTCGAATTCAATCATGCATATATGTGTTCTAAGGCTACCAAAAAAAATTCATAGTGATTCAATCATGTATGTATGTGTTCTAAGGCTGTAAAAAAAAATCATAGTGATTCAATCATGCATATATGTGTTCTAGTGCTGACAAAAAAAATTCATAGTGACTCAATCATGCATATATGTGTTCTAATGCTATTAAAAAATTTCATAGTGATTCAATCTTGCATATATGTGTTCTAAGGCTATCAAAAAAAATTTATAGTGATTCAATCATGCATATATCTGTTCTAAAGCACTCACAAAAATTTTATAGTGATTCAATCATGCATATATATGTTCTAAGGTTGTTAACAAAATTTCATAGTGATTCAATCATGCATATATGTGTTCTAACACTGTAAAAAAAAATTCATTGTGACTTAATCAGGCATATATATGTTCTAATGCTATAAAAAAAAATCATAGAGATTCAATCTTGCATATATGTGCTCTAACGCTGTCAAAACTTTTTATAGTGATTCAATCTTGCATATATGTCTTCTAAAGCTATCAAAAAATGTTCATAGTGATTCAATCATGTATATATGTGTTCTAAGGCTGTCAAAAAAAATTCATAGTGATTCAATCATTCATATATGTATTTTAAGGCTGTCAAAAAAATTGCATAGTCATTTAATCCTGTATATATGTGTCCTAAGGATGTCTAAAAAATTTCATAGTGAATCAATAATGCATATATGTGTTCATTGTTTTTCAAGAAACCTTCATAGTGATTTAATCATGCATATATTTGTTCTAAGGCTGTCAAAAAAAATCCATAGTGATTCAATCACGTATATATGTGTTTTAAGGCTGTCCCAAAAAATTCATATTGATTTAATCATGCATATATGTGCTCTAAGACAATTATAAAAATTTCATAGTGAATCAATGGATATTTGTGTACTAAGGCTGTCAAAAAAATAATATAGTGATTCAACCTTGCCTATATGTGTTCTAAGGCTGTCAAAAAAAATTCGTAGTGATTCAATAACAAATATATGTGTTTTAAAGCTTTAAAAAAAAATCATAGTGATTCAATCATGCATATATGTTATAATGCTGTAAAAAAATTGATAGAGATTCAATCATGCATATATTTGTTCTAAGACCGTCAAAAAAATTTCATAATGATTCAATCATGCATATATGTATTGGGCTGTCAAAAAAATTTCATAGTGATTGAATCATGCATATATGTGTTCTAAGGCTGTCAAAAAAATTATAACGATTCAATCATTCATATATGTGTTCTAAGGCTGTCAAGTTTTTTTATAGTGGTCAATCATGCATATATGTGTTTTAATGCTGTAAAAAAAAAATCATAATGATTCAATCATGATTATTTGTGTTCTTTTGCTGTCAAAAAAAATTCATAGAGATTTAGTCATGCATATATCTATTCTATGCCTGGAAAAAAATTCATTGTTATTCAATCATTCATAAATGTGCTCTAAGGCTGTAAAAAAAAAATGAAATTCAATCAAGCATATATGGGTTCTAAGGCTGTCAAAAAAATTCAAATTCAATCACGCATATATGGGTTCTAAGGCTGTCAAAAAAATTTCATAGTGATTCAATCATGCATATATGTGTTCTAATGCTGAAAAAAAAAATTCCTAGACATTTAATCATGCATATATGCCTTCTATGGCTATCAAAAAAAATTCATAGTGATTCAATCATGCATATATGTGTTATAATGCTGTCAAAAAAAATTCATAGTGATTAAATCATTCATATATGAGTTCTAAGGGTGTCAAAAAATATTCACTATGATTCAATCTTGTATATATGTGTTCTAAGGCTGTCAAAAAAAATTTGTAATGATTCAATCATGCATATATCTGTTCTAAGACTATCAAAAATATTTCGTAGTGATTCAATCTTGCATATATGTGTTCTAACGCTGCCAAAAAAAATTCATAGTGATTCTATCTTGCGTATATGTGTTATAAGGCTGTCAAAAAAATTTGTAGTGATTCAATCAAGCATATATGTGTTCTAAGGCTGTCAAATTTTTTTTACAGAGATTCAATCATGCATATATGTCTTCTAAAGCTGTCAAAAAAATTTTGTAGTGATTCAATCATGTATATATGTGTTGTAAGGCTATCAAACAAAATTCATAGTGATTCATTCATTAATATATTTGTTCTAAGGCTGTCAAAAAAATTGCAGTCATTTAATCAGGCATATATGTGTCCTAAGGTTGTCTAAAAAAATTCATAGTGAATCAATAATGCATATATGTCTTCTTTGTCTTTCAAGAAAATTTAAATGTGATTCAATCGTACATATATTTGTTCTAAGGCTGCCAAAAAAAATCCATAGTGATTCAATAATGCATATATGTGTTTTAAGGCAGTCCCAATAAATTCATAGTGATTTAGTCATGCAAATATGTGCTCTAAGACAGTTATAAAAATTTCATAGTGAATCAATGCATATATGTGTTCTTTGGCTGTCAAAAAAAAAAATATAGTGATTCAATCTTGCATCATAGTGATTCAATCATGAATATATGTGTTCTAAGGCAGTAAAAAGAATTTCATAGTGATTCAATTATGCATATGTATTCTAATGCAGAAAAAAAAAATTGATATTGATTCAATCATGCAAATATCTGTTCTAAGACTGTAAAAAAAAATTCACAATGATTCAATCATGCATATATGTATTCTGGACTGTCAAAAAAATTTCATAGTGATTCAAACATGCATATATGTGTTCTAATGCTATCAAAAATTTTTATAATGATTCAATCATTCATATATGTGTTCAAAGGCTGTCAAAAATTTTGTATAGTGATCAATCAAGCATATATGTGTTCTAAAGCTATCAAAAAAAAATCATAGTGATTCAATCAAGTATATATGTGTTCTAATGATGTCAAAGAAAAAATTCATAGAGATTCAGTCATGCATATATCTGTTCTAAGCCTGTCAAAAAAATTTCATTGTGATTCAATCACTCAGTTATATGCTTTAAGGCTGTCAAAAAAATTTCAAATTCAATCATGCATATACGGGTTCGAAGGCTGTAAAAAAAATTCATAGTGATTGAATCATGCAAATATGTGTTCTAATGCTGAAAAAAAAAATTCCTAGAGATTTAATCATGCATATATGTCTTCTAAGGCTGTCAAATAAATTTCATAGTCATTCAATCATGCACATATGTATTATATTGCTGTCAAAAAAATTTCATAGTGATTCAATCATGCATATATGTGTTCTAATGCTGTTAAAAAAATTTCGTAGTGATTCAATCCTGCATATATGTGTTCTAAGGCTATCAAAAAAATTTATAGTGATTCAATCATGCATATATGTGTTCTAATGCTATAAAAAAAATTTCATAGTGATTCAATCATGCATATATGTGTTCAAATGCTGTAAAAAACAATCATTGTTATTGAATCTTGCATATATGTGTTCTAAGGCAGTCAAAAAAATTTGATAGAGATTCAATCACCCATATATGTGTTCTAAGCCTATCAAAAAAATTTCATAAAGATTCAATCATGCATATATGTATTCAAAGCTGTCAAAAAAGTTTCATAGTGATTCAATCATGCATATATGTGTTCTAAGGCTGTCAAAAAAATTTCCTAGTGATCAAAAATGCATATATGTGTTCTAAGGCTATCAAAAAAATTTCCTAGTGATCAATAATGCATATATGTGTTCCAAGGCTATCAAAAAAAATTCATAGTGATTCAATCATGTATATATGTGTTCTAATGCTGTAAAAAAAATTTCATAGAGATTCAATCATACATATATGTGTTCTAAGCCTATCAAAAAAAATTATATTGATTCAATCATATTGTGTTCTAAGGCTGTAAAAAAAAATTCAAATTCAATGATGCATTTATGGGATCTAAGGCTGTCAAAAAAAGTTCATAGTGATTCAATCATGCATGTATGTGTTCTAATGCTGTAAAAAAAAACACTAGACATTCAATCTTGCATATGTCTTCTCAGATTATCAAAAAAAATTCATAGTGATTCAATCATGCATATATGTGTTCTAAGGCCGTTAAAAAAATTTCATATTGATTCAATCAAGCACATATGCGTTCTAATGCTGTCAAATAAACCTCATAGTGACTCAATCAGGCACATATGTGTTCTAATGCTATCAAAGAAAATTTATCGTGATTCAATCATGTGTATTTGTGTTCTTTGCAATCTAAAAAATTTCATAGTGATTCAATCATGCATATAACTCTTCTAAGGCTGTCAAAAAAATTTCATAGTGATTCAATCATGCATATATGTGTTCTAAGACTTTAAAAAAAAATCAGAGTGATTCAATCATGCATATGTGTGTTCTAATGCTGTCAAAAAAGATTCATAGTGATTAAATGTTGCATATATATGTTCTAATGCTGTAAAAAAAAAAAATCATAGTGATTCAATCATATATATATATATATATATATATATATATATATATATATATATATATATATGTGTGTGTGTGTGTGTGTGTGTGTGTGTGTGTTTTAAGGCTATCAAAAAAATTGCATAGTAATTCAATCATGCATATTTATGTTCTAAGACTGTCAAAAAAAATTTACAGTGATTTAATCATGCATATATGTGTTCTAAGGTTGTTAACAAAATTTCATAGTGATTCAATCATGCATATAGGTCTTCTAACACTGTAAAAAAAAAATCATTGTGACTTAATCAGGCATATATATGTTCTAATGCTATAAAAAAAAATTCATAGAGATTCAATCTTGCATATATGTGTTCTAAGGCTGTCAAAAAAAATTCCTAGTGATCAATAATGCATATATGTGGTTCTAAGGCTATCAAAAAAATTTCCTAGTGATCATTAATGCATATATGTGTTCTAAGGCTATTAAAAAAATTTCATAATGATTCAATCATGTGTATATGTGTTCTAATGCTGTAAAAAAAATTTCATAGAGATTCAATCATACATATATGTGTTCTAAGCCTATCAAAAAAAATTATATTGATTCAATCATATTGTGTTCTAAGGCTGTAAAAAAAAATTCAAATTCAATGATGCATTTATGGGATCTAAGGCTGTCAAAAAAAGTTCATAGTGATTCAATCATGCATGTATGTGTTCTAATGCTGTAAAAAAAAACACTAGACATTCAATCTTGCATATGTCTTCTCAGATTATCAAAAAAAATTCATAGTGATTCAATCATGCATATATGTGCTCTAAGGCCGTTAAAAAAATTTCATATTGATTCAATCAAGCACATATGCGTTCTAATGCTGTCAAATAAACCTCATAGTGACTCAATCAGGCACATATGTGTTCTAATGCTATCAAAGAAAATTTATCGTGATTCAATCATGTGTATTTGTGTTCTTTGCAATCTAAAAAATTTCATAATGATTCAATCATGCATATAACTGTTCTAAGGCTGTCAAAAAAATTTCATAGTGATTCAATCATGCATATATGTGTTCTAAGACTTTAAAAAAAAATCAGAGTGATTCAATCATGCATATATGTGTTCTAATGCTGTCAAAAAAGATTCATAGTGATTAAATGTTGCATATATATGTTCTAATGCTGTAAAAAAAAAATCATAGTGATTCAATCATATATATATATATATGTGTGTGTGTTTTAAGGCTGTCAAAAAAATTGCATAGTAATTCAATCATGCATATTTATCTTCTAAGACTGTAAAAAAAAATTTACAGTGATTTAATCATGCATATATGTGTTCTAAGGTTGTTAACAAAATTTCATAGTGATTCAATAATGCATATAGGTCTTCTAACACTGTAAAAAAAAATTCATTGTGACATAATCAGGCATATATATGTTCTAATGCTATAAAAAAAAATTCATAGAGATTCAATCTTGCATATATGTGTTCTAACGCTGTCAAATTTTTTTATAGTGATTCAATCTTGCATATATGTGTTCTAAATCTATCAAAAAATGTTCATAGTGATGCAATCATGTATATATGTGTTATAAGACTGTCAAAAAAAATTCATAGCGATTCAATCATTCATATATGTATTCTAAGGATTAAAAAAATTTGCATAGTCATTTAATCATGTATATATGTGTCCTAAGGATGTCTAAAAAATTCCATAGTGAATCAATAATGCATATATGTGCTTATTGTTTTTCAAGAAACTTTCATAGTGATTTAATCATGCATATATTTGTTCTAAGGCTGTCAAAAAAATTCCATAGTGATTCAATCACGTATATATGTGTTTTAAGGCTATCCCAAAAAATTTATATTGATTTAATCATGCATATATGTGCTCTAAGACAATTATAAAAATTTCATAGTGAATCAATGGATATTTGTGTTCTAAGGCTGTCAAAAAAATAATATAGTGATTCAATCTTGCCTATATGTGTTCTAAGGCTGTCAAAAAAATTTCGTAGTCATTCAATAATGAATATATGTGTTTTAAAGCTTTAAAAAAAATCAAAGTGATTCAATCATGCATATATGTTATAATGCTGTAAAAAAATTGATAGAGATTCAATCATGCATATATTTGTTCTAAGACTGTCAAAAATATTTCATAATGATTCAATCATGCATATATGTATTGGGCTGTCAAAAAAATTTCATATTGATTGAATCATGCATATAAGTGTTCAAAGGCTGTCAAAAAAAATTATAACGATTCAATCATTCATATATGTGTTCTATGGCTGTCAAATTTTTTTTATAGTGGTCAATCATGCATATATGTGTTTTAATGCTGTCAAAAAAATATCATAGTGATTCAATCATGATTATTTGTGTTCTTTTGCTATCAAAAAGAATTCATAGAGATTCAGTAAAGCATAGATCTGTTCTAAGCCTGTGAAAAAAATTCATTGTTATTCAATCATTCATAAATGTGCTCTAAGGCTGTCAAAAAAAATTCAAATTCAATCAAGCATATATGGGTTCTAAGGCTGTAAAAAAAAATTCAAATTCAGTCATGCATATTTGGGTATCATGCATATATGTGTTCTAATGCTGAAAAAAAAAATCCTAGAGATTTAATCATGCATATATGCCTTCTAAGGCTATCAAAAAAATTTCATAGTGATTCAATCATGCATATATGTGTTATAATGCTGTCAAAAAAAATTTATAGTGATTAAATCATTCATATATGAGTTCTAAGGGTGTCAAAAAAATTTCACTATGATTCAATCTTGTATATAAGTGTTCTAAGGCTGTCAAAAAAAATTGTAATGATTCAATCATTCATATATCTGTTCTAAGACTATCAAAAAAAATATGTAGTGATTCAATCTTGCATATATGTGTTCTAACGCTGCCAAAAAAAATTCATAGTGATTCTATCTTGCGTATATGTGTTATAAGGCTGTCAAAAAGATTGTAGTGATTCAATCAAGCATATATGTGTTCTAAGGCTGTCAAATTTTTTTTACAGAGATTCAATCATGCATATATGTCTTCTAAAGCTGTCAAAAAATTTTTGTAGTGATTCAATCATGTATATATATGTTGTAAGGCTGTCAAAAAAAATTCATAGTGATTCAATCATTAATATATTTGTTCTAAGGCTGTCAAAAAAATTGCATAGTCATTTAATCATGCATATATGTGTCCTAAGGTTGTCTAAAAAATTTCATAGTGAATCAATAATGCATATATGTCTTCTTTGTCTTTCAAGAAAATTTCAATGCGATTCAATCGTGCATATATTTGTTCTAAGGCTGCCAAAAAAAATCCATAGTGATTCAATCATGCATATATGTGTTTTAAGGCAGTCCAAAAAAGTTCATAGTGATTTAGTCATGCAAATATGTGCTCTAAGACAGTTATAAAAATTTCATAGTGAATCTATGCATATATGTGTTCTAAGGCTGTCAAAAAAATAATATAGTGATTCAATCGTGCATCATAGTGATTTAATCATGAATATATGTGTTCTTAGGCTGTAAAGAAAATTTCATAGTGATTCAATTATGCATATGTGTTATAATGCAGAAAAAAAAAATTTGATATTGATTCCATCATGCAAATATCTGTTCTAAGACTGTCAAAAAAAATCACAATGATTCAATCATGCATATATGTATTCTGGACTGTCAAAAAAATTTCATAGCGATTCAAACATGCATATATGTGTTCTAATGCTGTCAAAATTTTTTATAACGATTCAATCATTCATATATGTGTTCAAAGGCTATCAAAAAATTTGTATAGTGATCAATCAAGCATATATGTGTTTTAAAGCTATCAAAAAAATTTCATAGTGATTCAATCAAGCATATTTGTGTTCTAATGCTGTCAAAAAAAAAATTCATAGAGATTCAGTCATGGATATATCTGTTCTAAGCCTGTCAAAAAAATTTCATTGTGATTCAATCACTCAATTATATGCTTTAAGGCTGTCAAAAAAATTTCAAATTCAATCATGCATATACGGGTTCTAAGGCTGTCAAAAAAAAATCATAGTAATTCAATCATGCATATATGTGTTCTAATGCTGAAAAAAAAAATCCTAGAGATTTAATCATGCATATATGTCTTCTAAGGCTGTCAAATAAATTTCATAGTGATTCAATCATGCACATATGTATTATATTGCTGTAAAAAAAAATTCATATTGATTCAATCGTGTATATATGTGTTCTAATGCTGCTAAAAAATTTCATAGTGATTCAATCCTGCATATATGTGTTCTAAGGCTATAAAAAAAATTATAGTGATTCAATCATGCATATATGTGTTCTAATGCTATCAAAAAAATTTCATAGTGATTCAATCATGCATATATGCGTTCAAATGCTGTAAAAAAATTTCATTGTTATTGAATCTTTCATATATGTGTTCTAAGGCAGTCAAAAAAATTTTGCCGTGATAAAATCATGCATATATATGTGTTTTAGGGCAGTCAAAAAAATTTGATAGAGATTCAATCACCCATATATGTGTTCTAAGCCTATCAAAAAAAATTCATAAAGATTCAATCATGCATATATGTATTCAAGGCTGTCAAAAAAGTTTCATAGTGATTCAATCATGCATATATGTGTTCTAAGGCTATCAAAAAAATTTCCTAGTCATCAATAATGCATATATGTGTTCTAAGGCTATCAAATTTTTTTTATAGTGATTCAATCATGTATATATGTGTTCTAATGCTGTAAAAAAAATTTAATAGAGATTCAATCATACATATATGTGTTCTAAGCCTATCAAAAAAAAATTATAGTGATTCAATCATAATGTGTTCTAAGGCTGTAAAAAAAAATTCAAATTCAATGATGCATTTATGAGAACTAAGGCTGTCAAAAAAATTTCATACTGATTCAATAATGCATGTATGTGTTCTAATGCTGTAAAAAAAAGCTCTAGTCATTCAATCTTGCATATGTCTTCTCAGATTGTCAAAAAAAATTCATAGTGATTGAATCATGCATATATGTATTCTAAGGCTGTTAAAAAAATTTCATAGTGATTCAATCAAGCACATATGCGTTCTAATGATGTCAAATAAACTTCATAGTGACTCAATCAGGCATATATGTGTTCTAATGCTGTCAAAGAAAATTTATCGTGATTCAATCATGCGTATTTGTGTTCTTTGCAATCTAAAAAATTTCATAGTGATTCAATCATGCATATATGTATTCTAGGCTGCCAAAAAAGTTTCATAGTGATTCAATCATGCATATATGTGCCCTAAGGCTGTCAAAAAAATTTCAAATTCAATCATGCATATATGTGTACTAAGGCTACAAAAAAAATCATAGTGATTCAATCATGTATGTATGTGTTCTAAGGCTGTAAAAAAAATTCATAGTGATTCAATCAGGCATATATGTGTTATAATGCTGTCAAAAAAATTTCATAGTGATTCTATCATGCATAGCTGTGTTCTAAGGGTGTCAAAAATTTTTTATAGAAATTCCATCATGCATATATGTGTTTTAAGGATGTTAAAAAAAATTCATAGTGATTAAATCATGCATATACGTGTTCTAATGCAGAAAAAAAAATTAAAAGAGACTCAATCAGACATATATGCGTTCTAAGGCTATCAATTTTTTTTTTAATCATTCAATCATGCATATATGTGTTATCGATTGTCAAAAAAAATTCATAGTAATTCAATTATGCATATATGTTTTCTAAGGCTGTCAAAAAATATTCATAGTGATTCAATCATTCATATATGTGTTCTAAGGCTGTCAAAAAAATTTCATACTGATTCCATTAGGCATATATCTGTTCTAAGGCTATCCACAAAATTTCATAGTGATTCAATCTTGCATATATATGTTCTAAGGGTGTAAAACAAATCATAGTGATTCAATCATGCATATTTGTGTTCTAAGGCTGTCAATAAAATTTCATAGTGATTCAATCAAGTATATATGTGTTCTATGCTATCAAAAAAAATTCATAGTGATTCAATCATGCATATTTGTGTCCTAAGGATGTCAAAAAAAATTTTTAGTGAATCAATAATGCATATATATGTTCTTTGTTTGTCAAAAAATTTTTATAATGATTCAATCAGGCATATATGTGTTCTAAGGCTATCAAATAAATTTCATAGTGATTCAATTATTCATATATGTGCTCTAAGGCAATCACAAAAATTTCATAGTGATTCAATCATGCATATATGTGCTCTAAGATAGTCATAAAAATTTTATGGAGCTTGAATCATGCATATATGTGTTCAAAGTCTGTCAAAAAAATTATATATTGATTCAATCTTGCATATATGTGTTCTAAGGCTGTCAAAATTTTTTTATTATGATTCAATCATGCATATATGTGTTTTGAGGCTGTAAAAAAAATTTCATAGTGATTCAATCATGCGTATATGTGTTCTAAGGTTGTTAAAAAAATTTCATAGTGATTCAATCATGAATATATGTGTTCTAAGGCTGTCAAACAAAATTCATAGTGATTTAATCATGCATATATGTGTCCTAATGCTATAAAAAAAAATCAAAGTGATTCAATCTTGCATATATGTGTTCCAATGGAGTCAAAGAAATTTGACAAAGATTCAATCATGGATATATATGTTCTAAATCTGTCATGATAATGCAATCATGCATATACGTATTCTAGGCTGTCAAAAAAGTTTCATAGTGATTTAATTTTGCAGATATGTGTTCTAAGGCTGTCAAAAAAATTCAAATTCAATCATGCATATATGTGTTCTATGGCTTTCATAAAAAAATCATAGTGATTCAATCTTGTATACATGTGTTTTAAGGCCGTAAAAAAAATTCATAGTGAATAAATCTTGTATATATGTGTTCTAAGGCTATCAAAAAAAAATTCTAGTGATTCAATCATGCATATATCTGTTCTAAGGCTGTCACCAAACTTTCATAGTAATTCAATCATGCATATATGTGTTGTAAGGCTGTCAAAAAAAATTATAGTGATTTAATCATGCATATATGTGTTCTAATGCTATAAAAAAAATCATAGTGATTCAACCTTGCATATATGTGTTCTAGCGCTGTAAAAAAAAAATCATAGCGATTCAATATTGCATATATGTGTTCTAAGGCTGTCAAAAAAACAATTGTAGGGATTCAATCATGCATATTTGTGTTCTAAGGCTGTCACAAAAATTTCATTGTGGTTAAATCATGCACATTTGTGTTCTAAGGCTGTCAAAATTTTTTTACATAGATTTAATCATATATATATGTCTTCTAATGCTGTCAAAAAATTTAGATAGTGGTTCAATCTTGTATATATATGTTGTAAGGCTGTCAAAAAAATTGCATAGTCATTTAATCATGCATATATGTGTCCTAAGGATGTCTAAAAATTTTCATAGTGGATCAATAATGCATATATGTGTTCTTTGTTTTTCAAGAAAATTACATAGTGATTTAATCACGCATATATTTGTTCTAAGGTTGTCAAAAAAAATCCACGGTCATTCAATCATGCCTATATGTTTTTTAAGGCTGTCCCAAAAAATTCATAGTGATTTAATCATGCATATATGTGCTCTAAGACAATTTTAAAATTTTCATAGTGAATCAATGCATATATGAGTTCTAAGGCTGTCAAAAAAATAATATAGTGATTCAATCTTGCATATATGTGTTCTAAGGCTGTCAAAAAATTTCATAGTGATTTCATGAATATAAGTGTTCTAAGGTTGTCAAAAAAATTTCATAGTAATTCAATCATGCATATGTGTCCTAGGGCAGTAAAAAAATTTGATAGAGATTCAGTCACGTATATATCTGTTCTAAGGCTGTAAAAAAAAAATCATGATTCAATAATGCATATATGTGTTCAAAGGCTGTCAAAATTTTTTTATAATGATTCAACCATTCATATATGTGCTCTAAGGCTGCCAAAATTTTTTTATAGTGATCAATCATGCATATACGTGTTCTAAAGCTATAAAAAAAATTCATAGTGATTCAATCATGATTATATGCGTTCAAAGTCTATCAAAAAAAATTCATAGAGATTCAGTCCTTCATTTATTTGTTCTAAGCCTGTCAAAAAAAATTCATTGTGATTCAATCATTCATATATGTGCTCTAAGGCTGTAAAAAAAAAATCAAATTCACTCATGCATATATGGGTTCTAAGGCTGTCAAAAAAACTTCATAGTGATTCAATCATGCATATATGTGTTATAATGCTATAAAAAAAATCATAGTGTTTCCGTCATGCATATATATGTTCTAATGCTGTCAAAAAAATTTCATTGTGATTCAATCTTGCATATATGTGTTCTAAGGCTGTCAAAAAAAAATTGTAGTGATTTAATCATGCGTATATATGTTCTAAGACTGTCACAAACAATTCACAGTGATTCAATCATGCGTACATACGTTCTAAGGCTGTAAAAAAAATTCATAGTGATTCAATAATGCATATATCTGTATTAATGCTGTAAAAAAAATCTCACAGTGATTCAATCTTGCATATATGTGTTCTAATGCTCTCAAAATTTTTTTATAGTGATTCAATCTTGCATATATGTGTTCTAAGGCTGTAAAAAAAAATTTATAGTGATTTAATCATGTATATATGCGTTCTAAGGTTGTCACAAAAATTTTATAGTTATTTACATATTTGTGTTCTAAGACTGTCAATAAATTTTTTCCATGATTCAATCATGCAAATATGTGTTTTAGTGTAGTCAAAAAAATTGGATAGAGATTCAATCGCCCATATATGTGTTCTAAGCCTGTCAAAAAAAATTCATAATGATTCAATCATGCATATATGTATTCAAGGCTGTCAAAAAAATTTCATAGTGATTCAATCATACATATATGTGTTCTAAGGCTGTCAAAAAAATGTCATAGTGGTTCAATCATTCATATATTTTTTCTAAGGTTGTCAAAAAAAAATCATAGTGATCAATAACGCATATATGTGCTCTAAGGCTATAAAAAAAATTCATAGTGATTCAATCATGCATATATTTGTTCTAATGCTGTCAAAAAAATTTCATAGTGATTCAATCATACATATATGTGTTCTAAGCCTGTCAAAAAAAATTTATTGGGATTAAATCATATTGTGTTCTAAGGCTGTCAAAAAAGTTTCAAATTCAATCATGCATTTATGGGATATAACACTGTCAAAAAAAATTCATAGTGATTCAATCATACATATATGTGTTCTAATGCTGTAAAAAAAAAATCATAGTGATTCAATCTTGAATATATGTGTTCTATGGCTATCAAAAAAAAATTATAGTGAATCAATCATCCATATATGTGTTCTAAGGATGTCACAAAATTTTTATTATGATTCAATCATGCATATATGCATTCTAATGCTGGCAAACAAATTTCAAAGTGACTGAATCGTGCATATATGTGTTCTAATGCTATAAAAAAAATTATAGTAATTCATTCATGCATATATGTGTTCTAAGACTTTAAAAAAAAATCATAGTGATTCAATCATGCATATATGTGTTTTAATGCTGTAAACAAAGATTCATAGTGATTAAAGCATGCATATATATGTTCTAATGCTGTCAAAAAAATTTCATTGTGATTCAATCATGCATATTTGTGTTCGAAGGCTGCCAAAAAAAATTGGTAGTGATTCAATCATGCATATATGTGTTCTAAGGCTCTCAAAAAATTTCATAGTGATTCAATCAAGCATACACGTGTTCTAAGGCTGTCAAAAAATTTTTATAGTGATTCAATCAACCAAGTTTGTGTTCTAAGGCTGTAAAAAAAATACATAGTGATTGAATCGTGCATATATGTGTTCTAATGGAGTCAAAAAAATTGCATAGTGATTCAATCTTGAATATATGTGTTCTAATGCTCTAAAAATTTTTTTATAGTGATTCAATCTTGCATATATGTTTTCTGAGGCTATAAAAAAAATTTATAGTGATTCAATCATGCATATATTTGTTATAAATCTATCACAAAAATTTTATAGAGACTCAATCATGCATATGTGTGTTCTAAGGCTATTAAAAAAAATTCATACTGATTCAATCCAACATATATGGGTTCTAAGGTTGTCAAAAAAAAATCATAGTGATTCAATCTTGCATATATGTGTTCTAAGGTTGTCAAAAAAAATTTATAGTGATTCAATCATACATATATGTGTTCTAATGCTGTCAAAACAGATTCATAGTGATTAAATCATGCACATATATGTTCTAATGTTGTAAACAAAAATTTTATAGTGATTCAATCTTGCATATATATGTTCTGAGGCTATAAAAAAAATTATAGTGAATCAATCATGCATATATGTGTTATAATGCTATCACAAAAATTTTATAGAGACTCAATCATGCATATATGTGTTCTAAGGCTGTTAAAAAAAATTCATACTGATTCAATCCAACATATATGGGTTCTAAGGTTGTCAAAAAAAATTTCAAATTCAATCATGCGTTTATGGGATCTAAGGCTGTCAAAAAAAAATCATAGTGATTCAATCTTGCATAAATGTGTTCTAAGGTTGTCAAAAAAAATTTATAGTGATTCAATCATGCATATATGTGTTCTAATGCTGTCAAAACAGATTCATAGTGATTAAATCATGCACATATATGTTCTAATGTTGTAAACAAAAATTCATAGTAATTCAATCATTCATATATGTATTCTAAAGTTGTCAAAAAAATTTCATTATGATTCAATCATGCACATAATTGTTCTAAGGCTGTCAAAAAAATTTCACAGTGATTCAATCATGTATATATGTGTTCTGAGGCTGTCAATAAAATTTCATAGTTATTCAATCATGCAGATATGTGTTTTAAGGTTTTAAGAAAAAATTTATTTTGATTGAAACATGTATATATGTGTTCTAATGCCATCAATTTTTTTTTATGGAGATATGATCATGCATATGTGTGTTCTAAGTCTATCAAAAAAAATTCATAGTGATTCCATCAAGCATATATATGTTCTAAGGCTGTAAAAAAATTCATAGAGATTCAATCCAGCATATATGTGTTCTAAGGCTGTAAAAAAAAATTCATAATGATTCAATCATGCATATTGTATTCTAATGTTGTCAAAATTTATTCATAGAGATTTAATCAAGCATATATATATTCTAAGGCTGTAAAAAAAAAATCATAGTGATTCAACCATGCATATATTTGTTCTAAGGTATCAAAAAAAATTCATAGTGTTTCAATCACGCATATATGTGTTCTATGGCTGTCAAAAAAAATCGCAGTGATTCAATCATGCATATATGTGTTTTAAGGATGCCAAATAATTTTCATTGTGATTCAATCATGCATATATATGTTCTAATGCTGTCAAAATAAATATTATAATGATTAAATCATGCATATATGTGTTCTAATGTTGTCAAAAATTTCATAGTGATTCTATCATGCATATATGTGTTCTAAGCATATAAAAAAATGTCATAGTGATTCAATCATGCATATATGTGTTTTAAGGTTTTAAAAAAAAATTTATAGTGATTCAATCATGTATATATGTGTTTTAATGTTGTCAAAAAAATTCATAGTGATTCAATCATGTATATATGTCTTCTAAGGGTGTCAAAAAAAATTCATAGGGATTCAAGAATGCATATATGTGTTCTAAGGCCATAAAAAAAAATTCATACTAATTGAATCACACATATATCTGTTTTAAGGCAATCAAAAAATTTTATAGTGATTCAATCATGCATATATGTGTTCTAAGTTTATCAATAAAATTTCATAGTGATTCAATCATGCAAGGATATGTTATAAAGTTGTGCAAAAAAAAAATTATAGTGATTCAATCATGCGTATATGTGTTTTAAGGTAGTAAAAAAAAATTCATAGTGATTCAATCATGTATATATGTGTTTTAATGTTGTCAAAAAAAATTCATAGTGATTCAATCATGTATATATGTCTTCTAAGGGTGTCAAAAAAAATTCATAGGGATTCAATAATGCATATATGTGTTCTAAGGCCATCAAAAAAATTTCATACTAATTCAATCACACATATATCTGTTTTAAGGCAGTCAAAAAATTTTATAGTGATTCAATCATGCATATATGTGTTCTAAGTTTATCAATAAAATTTCATAGTGATTCAATCATGCAAGGATGTGTTATAAAGTTGTGCAAAAAAAAAATTATAGTGATTCAATCGTGCGTATATGTGTTTTAAGGTAGTAAAAAAAAATTCATAGTGATTCAATCATGCATATATATGTGTTCTAAGGTAATCAAAAAAATTTCATAGTGATTCAATCATGCATATATGTATTCTAATGCTGTAAAAAAAAATTCATAATGATTCAATCATGCAGATATCTCTTCTAAGGTTGTGATTCTAACGTTGTCAAATTTTTTTTAAAGATATTTAATCATGCATATATATGTTCTATGGCTGTAAAAAAAAATTGATAGTGATTCAATCATGCATATATGTGTTCTAAGGCTGTCAAAAAATTTCATACTGATTCAATCATGCATATATATTCTAAGGCTATCAAAAAATTTTCGTAGTCATTTAATCATGCATAATTATGTTCCAAGGCTGTCAAAAAAATTTCGTAGTGGTTTAATCAGGCTTATATAGGTTCTATGGCAGTCAAAAAAATTTCATAATGATTCAATCATGCAGAGATGTGTTGTAAGGTTGTGAAAAAAAATTATAGTAGTCAATCATGCATGTATAAGTTTTAAGGATGTCAAAAAAAATGTATAGTGATTCAATCATGCATATATGTGTTCTAAGTTTGTGAAAAAAATTTCATTGTGATTCAATCATGCATATATGTGTTCTAATGCTGTCCAAAAAAATATTGCAGTGATTAAATCATGCATATATGTGTTCTAATGCTGTTCAAATTTTTTTATAGAGATTCAATCATGTATATATGTGTTCTAAGGCGGTCAAAAAAAATTCGAAGTAATTCAATCATGCATATATGTGTTCTAAGCCTATAAAAAAAAATTCATAGTGATTCAATCATGCAAATGTGTTTTAAGGTTTTCAAAAAAAGTTTATAGTCATTCAATCATGCATATATATGCTCTAATGCTATCAAAAAAATTTAATAGAGATAGAATGATGCATATATGTGTTTTAAGGATATCAATATTTTTTTATAGTGATTCAATCATTTGTATATGTGTTCTAAGGTTGTTAGAAAATTTTCAAACTTATTAAATCATGCATATATGTGTTCTAAGGCTGTCAAAAAATTTCATAGCGATTCAATCATGCATATATGTGTTCTAAAACTATCAAAAAAAATTCATAGTGATTCAATCATTCATGTATATGTTCTAAGGCTGTAAAAAAAAAATCATAGTTATATAATCATGCAGAGATGTGTTCTAAGGTTGGGGGAAAAAAGTTATAGTGATTCAGTCATAAATATATATGTTCTAAGGCTGTAAAAAAAATTTAATAGTGATTCAATCATTCATATATGTGTTCTAAGGCTGCAAAATAAAATTCATAGTGATTCAATCAAGCATATATGTGTTCCATGGTCGTCAAAAAAAATCATAGTGATTCATTCAGGCATATATGTGTTATAAGGCTATAAAAAAAAATTCATTGTGATTCAAACATGCATTTATGTGTTTTAATGCTATCAAAAAAATATTATAGTGACTAAATCATGCATATATGTGTTCTAATGTTGTCATTTTTTTTATAGAGATTCAATCATGCATATATATGTCCTAAGGTTGTCAATACAATTTAAAAGTGATTCAATCATGCATATGTGTTCTAAAGCTGTCAAAAAAATTTCATAGTGATTCAATCGTTCATATATGTGTTCTAAGGTTGTCAATAAAATAGGATAGTTATTCAATCATGCGTATATATGTCCTAAGGTTGTCAAAAAAATGTAATAGTGATTCAATAATATATATATATATATATATATGTGTGTGTGTGTGTGTGTGTGTGTGTGTGTTCTATGGAGGTCAAAAAAAAATCATAGTGACTCATTCATGCATATATGTGTTCTAATGCGGTCAAAAAACTTTTATAGTGATTCAATCATGCATCTATGTGTTCTAAGGTTGTTCATAGAAATTCATATTGACTCAATCATGCATATATGTGTTCTAATGCTGTCAAAAAAAATTTGTAGTGATTCAATCATGCATATATGTGCTCTAAGATAGTCACAAAAATTTCACAGTGATTCAATCATGCATATATGTGTTCTTAGGCTGTCAAAAAAATTATATAGTGATTTAATCTTGCACATATGTGTTCCAAGGCTATCAAAAAATTTTCATAGTGACTCAATCATGCATATATGTGTTCTAAGGCTATAAAAAAAAATTCATAGTGATTCAATCATGCTTATATGTGTTCTAATGCAGTAAAAAAAAATTGATGGAGATTTAATCATGCATATATTTGTTCTAAGGCTGTTAAAATTTTTTCATAATGATTCAATCATGCATGTGCGTATTCTAGGCTGTCAAAAAATTTTCATAGTGATTCAATCATGCATATATGTGTTCTATGGCTGTGAAAAAAATTTCATTGTGATTCAATATTTCATATATGTGTTCTAAGGCTATCAAAAATTTTTTATAGTGATTCATACATGCATATATGTGTTCTAAGGCTATCAAAAAAATTTCATAGTGATTCAATCCTGCATATATGTGTTCTAATTCTGTCAAAAAAATTTCATAGAGAGTCAATCATGCATATATATGTTCTAAGTCAGTCAAAGAAATTTCACTGTGATTCAATCTTGCATATTTGTGTTCTAAAGCTATAGACAAAAATTTCAAATTCAATCATACATATATGGGTTCTAGGGCGGTCAAAAAAATTTCATAATTATTAAATGATGCAGACATGTGTTCTAATGTTGTGAAAGAAATTCCTAGAGATTCAATCATGCATATATGTCTTCTAAGGCTGTCAAAAAATTTGCATAGTGATTCTATCATGCATATATGTGTTCTACGTGTGTCAAAAAAATTTCATACTGATTCAATCATGCATATATGTGTTCTAACATTGTCAAAAAACTTTTATAGTTATTCAATCAGGCATATGTGTTCTAATACTCTCAAATTTTTTTATAGAAATTCATTCATGCATATGTGTTCTAAGGCTGTCAAAAAAAATTCATAGTGATTCATTAATGCATATATATGTTCCAAGGCTATCAAAAAAACTTCATATTGATTCAGTAATGCAGATATGTGTTCTAACATTGTAAAAAAAAATTATAGTATTTCAATCATGGGTATATGTGTTCTATTTGTGTCAAAAATAATTTATTATGACTAAATCATTAATATATGTGTTCTAAGTATGTCAAATAAATTTCATAGTGATTCAATCATGCATATATGTGCTCTACTGCTGTCATTAAAATTTTATAGTGATTCAATCATTTATATATGTGCCTTAAGATTGTAAAAAAAAAATCATAGTGATTCAATAATGCATATATGTTGTATGGTTGTCCAAAAAATTTCAGAGTGATTCAATCATGCATATATGAGTTTTAAGTCTATCAAAAAAATTTCATAGTGATTCAATCTTGAATATATGCATTCTAAGGCTGTCAAAAAAATTTAATAGTGATTGAATCATGCAGATATGCGCTCTAATGCTGTCCAAAAATCTTTATAGAGATTTAATCCAGCATATATGTGTTCTAAGGCTATCAAAAAAAATTCATAATGATTCAATCATCCATATATGTGTTTTAAGGCTATTAAAAAAAATTCATAGTGATTCAATCATTCATATATGTATTATAAAGTTGTCAAAAAAATTTCATTATGATTCAATCAAGTATATAATTGTTCTAGGGCTGTCAAAAAAATTTCACAGTGATTCAATCATGTATATATGTGTTCTAAGGCTGTCAATAAAATTTCATAGTTATTCAATCATGCAGATATGTGTTTTAAGGTTTTAAACAAAAAAATTTGTGATTGAAACATGTATATATGTGTTCTAATGCCATCAAAATTTTTTTATGGAGATATAATCATGCATATGTGTGTTCTAAGTCTATAAAAAAAAATTCATAGTGATTCCATCAAGCATATATATGTTCTAAGGCTGTAAAAAAAATTCATAGAGATTCAATCAAGCATATATGTGTTCGAAGGCTGTGAAAAAAAATTCATAATGATTCAATCATGCATATTGTATTCTAATGTTGTCAAAATTTATTTATAGAGATTTAATCAAGCATATATATGTTCTAAGGCTGTAAAAAAAAAAAATCATAGTGATTCAACCATGCATATATTTGTTCTAAGGTATCAAAAAAAATTTATAGTGTTTCAATCATGCATATATGTGTTCTATGGCTGTCAAAAAAATTTCGCAGTGATTCAATCATGCGTATTTGTGTTTTAATGATGTCAAAAAAATTTCATTGTGATTCAATCATGCATATATGTGTTCTAATGTTGTCAAAATAAATATTATAGTGATTAAATCACTCATATATGTGTTCTAATGTTGTCGAAAATTTCATAGTGATTCAATCATGCATATATGTGTTCTAAGCATATCAAAAAAATGTCATAGTGATTCAATCATGCATATATGTGTTTTAAGGTTGTCAATTCAGGTTTGAGTTTTAACTTTTAAAATTGATTTCAAACCCCTGGGTCTTCAAAATTATCAATTCTTCCCATTTTACCCCCAGGACTCTAAACCTCAAAAGATTTTCTCAGCAAAATGATCTAGATAGTTTTTCAAATTTTATTAACTGGATCAGCTTCACCCTGAGGTAATGCCACATGCCCTTTTTCTCTCTCTTTCCACTCTCTACCATGCGCCACTCTCTCTCTCCTCTTCCTTGATTGCCACTTGTCAATGTGGAGCCTCTGCTGGAATGGCGCCACATGTCTTCAGTCTATTTTCTTATTCCATGCCAAGTGTCACATGTCTACCCACCTCATTTATCTCTCCCTTGCCACATGGCACTCTGGGGCCACCCTGAGTCGCCACGCGTCCAACTCTCCTTTCTCCAGAAAAAGTAGATTTATCCCCCCTGAGGTGGCATCATATGAGGTGCTTCCTCCTGCAGCTGACACATGTCAAGCTCTGCTCTCTTTAGAAAAAGCAAATGACACATGTCAAGCTCTGCTCTCTTTAGAAAAAGCAAATGACACATGTCAAGCTCTGCTCTCTTCAGAAAAAGCAAATGACACATGTCAAGCTCTGCTCTCTTCAAAAAAAGCAAATGACACATGTCAAGCTCTGCTTTCTTCAAAAAAAGCAAATGACACATGTCAAGCTCTGCTCTTTTCAGAAAAAGCAAATGCCACATGCCTCTCTCTGCTCCCTTCAGAAAAAGCAAGAATTCAAATATTTAAACTCCAGACTGAGGTGGCGTAAATTCAGAATTTTCCTCCTTAATTTTATTTTTTATTTGATTTACAAAATAACATCCTCTGAGGTGCCACCACATGGGAGATTCCTGCAGAGAAAATCAAGCCAACTCCCCTTCAAAAATTTTTGAATTTTGCCGAGGTGTCATATCTACAAAATTTGCATTTTATTCCAAAAATCCAAAATAGCATCCTCTGAGATGGTGCCACATGGAGGGTCCAGATTCATTCTGTTTGAATTTCAAAATTCTTTAGAAAATCTATAAATACCCTAGCCCACGCCTAGTCAAAAGGGATCTCTCTTCCTGGATCTGGATTTCAACTCCATTTTGACACTTCCTCCTCTGAATTCACGCCCCCCATTTGGTTCCATTTAATTTTTTTTTTCATCTGAAGCTCCAGAATACCAGAAGAACACAAAGTGAGTTCCAATCGAATTGATTTTATTGCAATCATGCTTTGGTTTCAATTTGCATGTCGAATCACATGGATTTTTGTTTTAAAGAAAGGGTTCATCCGAATGATGGATTGAACCATTCTCATAAAATGGCATTTATTAAAAATAATTATGCTTCCTTGATGATTTTCTAGTATTAATGTATTAGTTAGGTTTAGTTCATATTTTATTTCGTTAATTTAGCATATTGCATGAGTTAATTAGACTTTTTTTAGTATTTATGTCAAGCATGCTCAAAATTCGTATGTCTTTGTTTTTTGTCAGTTCGTCCATGCGTCAGTTTATGTCTATAGTTTTTTCCAAACATGCCAAAAAAATTATATTACATGTGAATATCTGTCCCTGATAATCTGCAAAAAAATTGGTGTTGTTTGAGTTCATTTGCTTTGTTCAAAATTCAAAATGCCAAGTCAGGTTTTAAGACCCGGAAACCATTCAGAATGTTGAATCCTAATTTGTAAAATCTAGATGTACCTCATGGAAGATCCAATTTCCATTTCGAAAAATGCTATGAACTCGGAATTGAGTCTAGTATTTAATCTGATTTTATCAGATTTTTTGATATTTTTTATGACTGATAAAAATCTGAGAGTTCGGGACACATGTCAGAGCTTAATTTGAGCACTTGAGACTCTGGATTAACTTAAGTCAACTGGTTCTATCTAATCATAGCTCCAAATCTAGATCTGTAAAAAGTGAACTTTATGTTCTAAATGTCCCCTGTTTGATTCTGAAATTTTGCAATTTTTAGGACAGTCTTCATGCTAGTTTCTTATTTTTTATTTTGGTCTCTTGTTTTGGTATTTATATCTGATCTTCTGGTTTATGCATGTAATGTCATATTTTTATTTCTCATCCAGTTAGTCAAATGCCAAATCTATACAATTAAAAGTTGTTCATATGCATGTCAGTAGTTCCTCATTTAATTTTTGGAAATTTTGGTGGTCAATTATCAATTTTTATCCATTTTCACATCAGATCCTATTGATTTTAGTTCCGTCAGAACCAAATCTCTGCTACCGAACTCACCGTAGGTCAAATCCTGAAGCTGTAAAAGCCAAAGATGTTCATTTTTGTGTCCTTTAGCAGCCTGCAAAATATCAAATATTTTTATGGTGGATTTCTGCATTATTATGTTAAATGCTATGTTTGGTTCGTACCCATAGGCGAAATTTGCTTATTTTAGAGTTTGCTTTGAAATTTTGCATTTAGGCCATGTCATTCCATGAATTTTATCATTCTATGTTGTTTCTAAGGATAGAGGGATGCTCTCTACTGAATTTGGCATGATTTGAAAATTGTTTGATGATCGGTTTAACCGTATCATAAAATCGGGGTTTCTGCGGGACCCTGATCCGAGCGAAAAACAAGCAAAATTCGTTATTTTGGCCAAGTTTCAAACATCAATTCTGATTTTTATAGTCCTAATATGTTTAGAAGCATATCATCATGTCTCATCATGCATTTCATCATCATTTGGTTCAATTCAAATTTCAAAATCTCAAATTTTACCTAAATTCCTTAAAAAAAACCTAATTTTAAAGGTATAACCTTAATATTAGGGGTATTTTGGTCATTTTGACCACAATTCCGAATTTCAAACTATTTATTATCGGATTTTCATGCATTTTCATCATTCAAATATCAAGGAAGTTTGAAAATCAGGTTTATATCCAACTCAATCCAATAATCTTAGGATATTATTGGAAAATCTTGGAAAAACCCACATATTTGAGCTAACCCCATTTCAAGTTTGGCACGGATATTCAAAGAAAGGAGCCGGAATCTGCGATTTTCTTTCTTTCATTCTATTTAGTGATGTAATAATGTAAATTTTGGAATAAGAGATTTATTTTTCTGCTTAGTTTAGGATGCATATCATATAGTTTGAATTTTTGCAATATCCTGATTATGTGATTCATGCATTTTATTTCAAAATCACTATGGATGTACACGAATGGCACGTGCACCAACTCTTAGGGAGTTTATGAACTCAATGGAGTCCATATTTACGGCCCTAGTCAGAATATGGACGAGACCCAGACTCAACGTCTTCCTATTAGTCACACCGAGCCTACACTCTTAGGCTATCTTCTAAAATTCACTGCATATCTTCAATATTTACAAAATATTTTAGAATTAACTGAGTAAATTATAAGCGTATTTACGGCCTTAGTCGGAATATGTGGTAATATTATCTTAGTTTAATTTTAAAATTGCATATTTTCCTGAAAAGATATTTTCATAAAAAGACATTCATTCATTCAGGAAATTACATGCATCCTTATACTTTTTCCTATAAAAATTTCATTCTAAGGAAATCAACTCCTCAAGAGACTCTGAAAATTTTCAAAGTTGGATTTTCTCAAGTTAAGTTTCCTATGATTTTCTTGGAAAACACTCCTTTCTTAGAATTCATTTTCAATTCTTCAAAGAAAATTTTCTAGCATCTTCAAAAACTCAAAAATTGATTTTTAAATATTTCAAGCTAAGATTCTCAGAATTTCAATTTCCTGAGTTTTGATTTTCCTTCTCCAAATAGTTTTCCTATGAATTTTCAATCACTTTCCAAAGAAAATTTTCAAAGATGGAGTTTTCTTGATAAACATTTTCCCTTCAAGTGTTTGCCTTTTCTCAAGAACTCTTTCCATTTTCCAAGGATTTTCATCCATTCATGATTTTCCCAACTATTTATGAATTTTCTTAAGATTTTAAATCCTTTCCTTAGGGTTTTCTTGAGAAATCGATTTCCATCATCTGCCTTAAAAACATTTTCCAACTCCAAAGCATTTTCTAAGCATACATCATGTTTTCCAACCTACACTTTACAAAGTTTCATAGCACATGCCTGAATTCTCTATGCATTTAGGATAGAACACAATTTTGATAATTCAGCTAAGTCAAGCACACCTTTGATCCTTGGTTCGATTACCCCTGTTAAAGGCATCTGGAACGGTCGAACCTTGTACCGATAGGTCGAGCCCCATCCTACAGATTTTTCTGCTATTTTTAAAACGGAGGCAAGTATTTTAAAACAATTTTCAAAACTTTGGTCAAGTTTGACTCGCAAGGTCGTTTCCCCTCTCTCCCGTATGCAAGGAAAAAAAATTGCGATGATAACAGGTTTGGCGACCGTGATAGGACCTGTCCTTGTCTGATCAAAAGTGTGCTTGACTTAGTTCAATTATCAAAACTGTGTTCCCAAAATGTCAGCTCTTCTGCTTTCTGATATCATGCGAACCTAGGAGACTAGACTCTGACCTAGCTGACATTGACTTCATATAGCTTAGGCATGGTTTGGTAGGACTATATTCAGGAAGATACTTTCATGCTCACATAGACTTAGGTCTAAATATAACTCTCCTCAATTTAGGATCTGAATACAAACAATGTATGCTTCTTCAAAGATTTTCAAAATCTATCTCTTTAGGTTTTAGAGTCATCTATTTCTTTCATGTGATCATTTTTTTCAAACCCCCATACCTATCTTTACCTGGTCTTCACGTTGCTTGGCTCTTTTCCAGAACCCTAGTTCGGGACAGAGCCTCACAATTGGGCTACTTTTTTTGGGTTGACGCCCCCCTACTACGTATTAAGGGTCACAGTTCGAAGTATATCGGTAGGCGCTCAAGGATGTTGGAAAACATAAGCCTAGAACCGGAGTTGAAATTATGTGCCGCGTAACTCAGATTTTGATTCGGGTATATCGGCATAACTGGATTAGACAAAGATGATCCGAATTTAGAGTTAGGATTAGGGTCCTACAACTGCTTTCAAAATGATGCATCTAGAGTCAGCCTTTTAGGGAGTGTTGCATGTGTATAAGTGTTTGTGCATGATGCGATTGTATGTACCTTATTTCCATATTTTTCATTTTTTTCCAAAATATTAGACCATTTTTCAAATGTCCTTATTTTTTTTTTCTTTCCAGAAAATATTTTCTCCAAACCTTGGACGATCTTTTTCAAACTATCTAATTTCTCTCAAAACTCGAGGTGATTTTTCATTCTTCTGTTCTTCTGGATCTCGAATTTCCAACTGCATTTTTATCCTGCCTGTAATTTTCTAAAATTATATCTTTTTCTCTCATTGTTTTCTTGGATTCACAATCCTTTTGTCTATTTGATGCTTCACCTTATTTCCTCGTGCATACCTTGATTATTGCAATGGGAATTGTTTATCCATCTTCCCTTTTGCCATCTTCTTATTCTAAATCCGTTTGCGGATTATTTTTCCAAGAGATATCTCTTTCCTTTGAAAAATTGTATTTTCTTCATGGTTGACGACCTCACCTAGGTAATAAGGCACATTTTTCGTTGTTTATTTCTCTTGCAAAGAATGACAACACAATTGTCGTGATTTCAACGACGACTCCATCCCTAGTAATGGGATATTCTTCCAATTGTCTACCATATCATTTTTCTCCGAATCCAAAATTTCCTCAGAGTCTAATCAAGACTTTATCCTGCAGAGAGCTTTCCTTAAATTTTATTCCCTCTTCCCCATTACACTGGGGCATCTTTCAAAAATTTGTTTTCAAACATTCTGTATGCAGGTAGGATCAAATAAAATCTCTCATCTTTCATCTACATTTGCAATTGCATTTCATTTGCATTAATTATGCACCCAATTCCTTTTCCATTCAGGATAAGGGATAAATCCTGAGACTATGAATGATTTCTCATCCTAATCATCAATCCCTAACTTCATTTTACAATCTTTGTCGATTTTTCCTCAAAATTCTTCAGATATAATCCTCTTTTAAAAATCCAGTCTCCGCAATAGTGATTTGCAAAATTTTAATCCTCTAATCGAGTTCTCCTCTGAAGATCTGAATTCCGATTCAGACTTCTTTTTCTTTCAAACCCAACTCTCAGGTTGGTCTATTTTTCTTTTAGAAATTTGAGTTCCGATTCAGATTTCTTCCTTTTCAAAATCCAACTTTAAAGTTGGTTTATATTTTTCCTTTGAAGATCCGAGTTCCGACTCGGGTTTTCCTTAAAATTATTTATCTTTTGAAGATCCGAGTTCCGACTCGGGTTTTCCTTCAAATTATTTTCCTTTGAAAAACCGAGTTTCGACTCGGGTTTTCCTTCAAATTATTTTTTTTCCTTCGAAGATCAGAGTTTCGACTCGGGTTTTCCATCAAAAATTATATTTCCTTTAAAAAACTGAGTTCTGACTCGGTTTTTCGGTCAAAATTATTTTTTCTTTGAAAATCCAAGTTCCGACTCAGGTTTTCCTTCAAATTATTTTTCCTTTGTTGATCCGGGTTCCGACTCGTGATCTCTTTACTATATTCGAGCTCTGACTCGAGCTCTTCATTCTCCTTTGTTGATTCGGGTTCTGACTCATGATCTCATTACTTTATTTGAGCTTTGACTCGAACTCTTTATTCTACTTTGTTGATCCAAGTCACTTCAATCTTCAAGGTCAGTCAATTTCTCAAATTTGACCTTTTATCCACCAATTTCCAATTTAAATCTTCGGATCATTCAATTCTTCAATTTCAGCCCTCGGGCCATTCAATTCTTTAATTTCGACCTCCGAGTCACCCAATTTCCAATTTTTAAATTACCAAATTCTCAATTTCGACAGTCAGGTCATCCAATTTCCATTTCTTCTTCATGTTAAGGGATAAACCTGAATCATTTTCCATGATTTCCTTAAAATTCTTCAATTTCTTTTCACTCCCCGTTCAGGATAAGGGGTTAATCCTAAAAATAAGACCACATACAACTAACTATGATAGTCCATTTTTCCTTTGTTGATCCGAGTTCCAATTCGGGTCTTTCCTCAAGAATTATTTCTACTCTGAAGATCTGAGTTCCAATTCAGACTTCCTTTTCAATCCTAACTTTTCTGCAATGATCAAATATTCTTTACATGCTCTTAGGTTGAATCCCTATTGAACCGATATTGTTCCCATCGAACTGATGGTCGTTCTTAATTGAACTGATATTGTTCCCAGTGAACCGATGGTCGTTCTTAATAGAACTGATATTGTTCACAGCGAACCGATGGTCGTTCTTAATTAAACTCATATTGTTCTTAGTGAACCGATGGTCGTTCTTAATTGAACTGATATTGTTCTCAGTGAACCGATGATCGTTCTTAATTGAACTGCTATTTTTCCCAGGGAACCGATGGTCGTTCTTAATTGAACTGATATTGTTCCCAGTGAACTAATGGTCGTTCTTAATTGAACTGATATTGTTCTCAATGAACCGATGGTCGTTCTTAATTGAACTGATATTGTTCTCAGTGAACCGATGGTCGTTCTTAATTGAACTGATATGTTCCCAGCGAACCGATCGTCGTTCTTAATTGAACTAATATAGTTCCCAGCGAACCGATGGTCGTTCTTAATTGAACTGATATTGTTCTCAGTGAGTCGATGGTCGTTCTTAATTGAAATGATATAGTTTTCAGCGAACCGATGATCGTTCTTAATTGAACTGCTATTATTCTCAGAGACGGTCATTCTGTAAACACCCCAAATTTTCCTCCTCATTCACTATTCATCCATTTCATGTGTCATTGCTTATCATTGCGTGAATTCAGCATATCATTGCATTGCATAGCATAGCATTGCATGTCATTACATCTCATCTTCGAGATCCAACACTCTTGTTTTCAAAATATTCAATCCAGATTTGAGTTTTAAAACTTTTCTTTCAAAAATCAATTTTAAAACCTAGGTTTTTAATCAACATTGTGTCATTTGCCAACCCCCAGGACTTTATATTTTGAAGTATTTTCTCAAAAAACAATTTGGATTCATTTCAAACTCAATTTCAATTGATTTCAATTCTCAGATGAGACCCATTTAGGTGGTGTCGCTTCTAGATTCCTTCATTTATCAAAAATCTCAAAAATTTTAGAGTCCTAATTGGATCAAAACTCTTTTTCCAGAGTCCTAGTCGGATCAAAACTCTACTTTTCACTACCTTTTTACCTGTTTTCGGAGAAAACCTTTTAAAATCTTCTGTTTTGGCCAAAATCTTAGAGTCCTAGTTGGATCAGGACTCTTCTTCAAGAGTCCAGTCGGATCAGGACTCTTCTTTAAAGTTTTAATCGGATTAGAACTCTAATCTTTCACATCCATTTTCAATCAAATCTTTCAAAATCTTTTAAAATGAGTCAGAAACTCAGAGTTTTGGTCAAAACAGGACTCTGTTCAGAGAGTCCTAGTTGGATCAGGACTCCGATCCTGATTTCAAATTTTGAAAGAATCTTTCAAAAATCTTTTCATCTATCAAAACTGTTGCACTTTTATCAAAGAATTTTAAAATTCTGAGGTTTTATCTCAGAGTCCTGATCAAATCAGGACTCTACCCCAGAGTCCTGGTCGAAGTAGGACTCTATCCAAATTTGATTTTTTTTACTTCATTTTCACTGGTTTTCAAAAGCTTTGCTTAAATTCCATCACTTACTTATCAGAAAATCCAAAAATATAAGAGTCCTAGTTCAATCAGGACTCTGTTTTTAGGGTCTCAGTTGAATCAGAACTCTGGTTTATTCTAATATTTGTTATTATTTTAACTGTTTTCACAAGTTCTTTCAACTGTTTTTCAGAAAATACCAAAAAAATCTAGAGTTTTAGTCCGATCAGGACTCTGTCCCAAAGTCCCAGTCCAGTCAGGAGTCTGTTTTGAAGTCGGTTTTTATTCCATTTTCATTTGTTTCCATTCATTTTCAAAAAAATTAGGTCGTTTTGCAGAGTCCAGTTAGTTCAGGACTCTATGTCAGAGTTATGATCGAGTTAGGAGTCTAACCCTGGCTGTATTTTCTGACTTGTTTCACCATTTTCTGATAAAATCTTTTAAAAACCTTTCATTTAGCTTTTTAAAATCTAAAATCTCAGAATCCTAAGAGTTCAGGACTCTAACCCAGAGTTCCAGTTCGCCTGAGACTCTGTTTTCAAAAATCTTGAATTTTAATTATTGATTTTAACCCCTTTTCAAAGCTGTTTCAGTGTTTATTTCAAAATTTGCAAAAATCGATGTGGGCCCACTCAGTTGGAACCATATCCAGAGGGGTTTTGACCCAGTTAGAACCCTATGTCATTTCAAAACTTTTAATTTCAAGCTTACTTTTGAAAATCTTTTGAAAACTCCTTCAATTTCAAGTTTTAAAATCGCTTTTTGAAAAACTCAAGTAGGGCCCACTCGGGGTGGCGCCATATTCGAGTAAGTCAGGGCTAGACTAGGGTTAGTCAGTGTCTTGGTTAGTGTTAGGGGTTTAGAAGAGTTAATATCATTTTGAAAACCCATTTTAAAGTTTAGTTTTTAAAACTAGTGTTTTTAAAGGTTTTTAAAAACACCAAATGTGGAAGATGCCAAGTGGCATCACATTTGGGGGTTTTCTAGGTTTAGTTAGGGGCTAATTAGGGATTAATTAGAGTCCCACCTAGGCTATAATTCTTCAAAAAATCGTTGCCCCCTTTATTGGATTTATTAGAAAGAGTTCTAAAAAAATAAAACTCCTTAATTAACCCTAATTAAGGAGGTTTTGAAAACCTATAAATAGGGGACTTCAAGAGGTAAAAAATGGCTCTTTTTCTCTCAAATTTTCGTGGCTTCTCTCTCCTCTCCAGCACCTCCACCTTTCTCCATTGCAGCTGCAGCTCCAAGGTGAGTTTATTTAATATTATTTTATTAGTTTTTTATGATTTTTCAATAGATTTTACCATGGAAACTCTTGTGTTCATGGATTTAACCATGGATTTCATCCAAGAACCCCAAAATCGACCCAAGAAGATGATCTAACTCAGTTTGAGGGTGATTTCAAGGATTCTAATCCATTAGAATCGATGAGAGGTACGTTTTTCATGTTCTTAACCGACAAAACGTGAGATTTACCCATTAAATGGGTTAAATCCATGATTTCAAAGGTGAAAGCAAATTCCAGCCATTGATTCCCTGTATTTTATTTATTTATTTATTTATTCATGTTTATTACACGTTTTCCAGCATAGAAATAATTTTTATTTACTGATTTATGGTTTATTTTATTGTTTTTCATTAGTTAATGCATATTTTCTCAAGTTTCTTAGATTTCTGTGTATTTTTAGTTTAGAACAGAAAAGAACATGCTGTTTCGGATTGAAATATATGTTGTTAATTTTTGATTTTTTTATATGTGATGCATGAATATGTGATTGAACTACTGTAAAAAAATCAGAGATTTTTAACTTCGGGAACTCTGTCAGAAAAATCAGACATCAAGTCGGGTTTTTAAATCTTTAAAATCGTTGTTAAAATCAGGAAGGTAACTTGTTGTGATGATATTTTTCTCATCCTGTGTCCGATTTTAGATCTGTAAAGTGCCATGGATTCACATTGATTAGATCAGTCTACTGTGAAATTTTCAGAATTGTTTATTACTGTTTAGTATTTTTCCTCTATCAGAGACTCTGATTTTCAATTTAAAACTCGTTAGGGTTTTCCAAAACCCTAATCAGACGTGTGTTATTCATAAATCCCAAACCACAGATCCGATTCATAATCTGTAAAACGTGAGTATTGTTATTTTTCTGTCTACTGTTTACTGCTAAAATATCAGATATTTTAGATCAATATTTCTATTTATTCCGAAATTATCAATTGAAAGTATCTGTTTTAACCCCTGTTAGATTTGTTAGATTTTAGTTCAGATTGTCGGAAGGGTTTCTCCCTAACCAAAGATGGTTTTTCCGATCTGTAAATTGGGAAATCTCTGTTGTTCTTCCTAGTTTATCTCTATAAAATTTCATAGATTTTCATGAAATATTGACCCATGATTCGAGTCTAAATCTGAAATTGGTTGGTGAACTAGGTCAAAAATAGCATATTTTTAAGGTTTGATGCAATTTTCGGGTTAATTTAATGTCAAAAAAATATTTTTATAATTTTAATTTAAAATTAGGGTTATCACAAGTGTAGGTATCAAAGTTGATGAATTTTGGAATCTGATTGATGGCTGAATTAAGCAAATTGCAAAACCGGGTTCCTGAAAGATCCAAAAACACTGCCAAAATCACAGTTTTTGTGATATTCTTGGATTTTTGTGCATAAGCATATATTTTTAGGGTTTAATCATATTAATAATCATATTAGGATACTTTAGGTCAAATTTGATGTTAATTTGATTTTATTTAGTCCTTAAAACCCAAGTTTTTACCAAAATCTATTTCAGAAAACCCTGATTTCAAGGCCATAGTCTTGCTATCGGGGGCAATTTGGTCATTTGACCTAAATTTCGAAATCCCTAACCCTAATTTTCATATTTTTAATCATGTCATATCATATTTGGTTTGATTTATTTGCATTTGAATTTCAAAACTTGCATTTTACCAAATATCTTTCTGAAAACCCTAATTTTAAGGCCATAGTCTTGTTATTAGGGGTATTTTGGTCATTTTGACCCCAATTTCGAAATTTCATATCTTATCTTCCTTATTTATTCAATTTTATTTCATACTTTATCATTTTGATTTAATGGAATCATGGCAAAAAGGCTTATATCTAGCAAAATCCAGCAATTTCCTGATATTGCTGGATAAATCTAGAAAAGCCAACATATCATCACTAACAAAGTTTTCTAGTTTTGCAGGTACATTGAAGACTTTATTTTTCATGTATTTAAATTTCAATAGTGATGTAAACTAAATTAAACTTTGGAATAAGAATTTACATTTCCTGCTTAGCTTAGGCAGCATTGCATATAGTTTGTTTTTTTAAATAATGTTAATGTGTGATGGATGATGATTCATGCATATTCAAACTCACTATGGTCTACACGAATGACACATACACTAGCTTTTATGAAGTTTATAAACTTGGTGGAATTAGTATTTATGGCCATAGTCAGAATATGAATGATACCCAGATTTATGATCTTCACATTAGCCACATTCAACCTACACTCTTAGGCTAACTTCAAAAATGCACTACATTTCTCAAAAATACACTGCATTTCTCAAAAATACAAAAAGATTTCTCAATTCCTCAAATCCATATTCATTCATTTCATGCATTTGCCAATGCCAATTCAAATTTCAATTCAAAGAAGTTTATTTTTCTCAAAAAATTTCTAAGTCTTATTCAAAAATCGATTTTATCAAAATATTGATTTGCCAATGATATTTCAAGTATTTCCCAAGTTCCAAATTCGATTTTCTAAGTTATATTTTCAATTTCAAAGTTTGAATTCAAAGAAATCAAGTTTTTTTTAAAGTTACTTCACATTTCTCAGAATCAATTTTACACAAAATCTCAAGATTTCTTCAGAAACCGATTTTTACTTTTCTCAGAAGTACATTTCAAATCCCAATTCATGATTTTCCATGTGATATCTATTCTAAGTCTTTCAGTTATTCAAAGCAAACATCATGTTTTCAAATATGCATTTTTAGAAAATTCATAGCACATGCCTGATTCTATGTGCATTTAGAAATTAGAATATGATTTAGACAAGTTGAATAGAGCAGAGCAGTAGATTGATCCTTGGTTCGATTACCCCTGTTAAAGGTGGCAGTAACGGTCGAACCTCGTACCGACAGGCGAGTCCCATTCTTCGGAATTATCCCGCATTTTAAAACGGAGGCGAGTTATTTTCAAAAACTTTTTCAAAGGTCAGTTTGACTTGCAAAAGTTAAAAATTTTGCGATGATAACACGTTCTTAATTGAACTGATATTGTTAGTCGTCTCCTTTGGAAAGGAGATGATAATTTTTATCACAGATGCGTTAATCAGGATTTCAAATGCTCTCTTTCACCAAAGATTTCAAGAACATCTTGTCAATTTGTCAATCAATTACTTATTGATTTCAAAATCTTTATTATGCAAATCTCTCAGAATACCTTCAGTATTACTTCCAAAAAGGCAAAGTTTTTGTGAAAAAAGATCCAAAATTCAAATTCTTTCTATTGGCCAACCAAAAGGATGAAGGATAAATCCTTGATATGGCCAGCAAAGAAGATTCAATATTGTTGCAAGGCCATGAGTGATTGATATTGATCGCAGTTATGACACATCCTTAAAGACCATTCTTGAGAAAATGAGGCAGTGAAAATATCTTGAGCGCTAGAAAAAGAGAGAATTCACCCAAGCCCTGTCTCCTCAAATCACCTAAGCTGCAATTAAATATCTACAAAAGGGATCTCGCAATTGTCGTCAAGATGAAGATGAATTAGGCAAGTAGACCCCAGGAGCCAAAGAAGATTTGAATCATCTCTAAGATGACGGAGTTTGTGACGGATCTTTCCAGGGAAAGTCTAAAGCACTGTCAAGTTGAAGGCAGATGCGATGAACCTCCCGACAATCTCTAAAAGATATTTAATTTCCGCTATCATCCAGAGATCTCCAACTCATGAGCCAATGTCTTCAATATAATCTTCGAGGCAAAAGAAGGATCAGAACATCTCTAAGTTGAAGGAGTTTGTGAAGTACCCTTCCAAAAAAAAAAGAGATAGAGAGGGAAAAGAAAGAGAGAAAAGTCAAGACATCTTCAAATGAAAGATGATGTAATAAAGTCCGCTGAAGCCCAAGAGAGCTCAAAAGAATGCAGGAAGATTATCATGAGAGAAGCATCCCAGGATATCAAACTGCCAAATCTATCAAGAATCTTTTTAAATTTTGTGAAATTCTATTATCAATTTTCTTTCATCAATTGCTTTCATAATATCAAATTCTCTTTCCTGTTCATGTCAAGGAAATTGATAGCTTCTTTGAAGAAGGTCAATCGCAAGCAATTTGAATTCCAAATCTTGATTCTATGAAGTCAATCTCGTTTGGAGGTAATACTTCAGGTGGAAAAGAAGGAACATTTTCGCAATAATGTTCATCATTTTCAAATACTTTGAATCAACAACAAAATTCTCAATATTTTGACAATATTTTCTAACTACGCTGACGTGAAGTGAGAGCTTGATGTTTATTTTGATATATCCTGACACCATTTTCATCCCTCTTCAGGACTTGATTACGGGAGTTTTCAAGATTCCTTCCCTTCTTCATGTATAATCTAAGCGTCTGGGCTCTCAGATTTGCACACTTCCCTGTGTCCCCATTGTCCGACTATAGACAGTCCCATTTCGATTCGAGGTCGAACCCCCAATCATTTTTTAGCAAAAGGCAATTTCAGAAGCTGAGTTTAGTCTCAGAAATGAGGCACCCAAGATCAATCCCTTTTCAAGCTTTAGAGACCCCATTTTCCCTCCTTTTAAAAAACCCCGTCGGATTTATTGTGCAAAATTCGAAGGTTCCATCACGATCTCTTCTTTCGAGGATTCCATTCTTTTCCGCCCAATCAGGATAAGGGTACAAACCTGAGCCTCATTTGATTAGGTATTCCATTTTCTATCCAATTAGGTTAAGGGTACAAACCTGAGCCTCCTTTGATGAGGTATTTCATTTATGCCCGATCAGGTTAAGGGTACAAACCTGAGCCTCCTTTGATGAGGTCTTTCATTTTCGCCCGATCAGGTTAAGGGTACAAACTTGAGCCTCATCTGATAAGGTATTTCATTTTTCGCCCAATCAGGTTAAGGGTACAAACCTGAGCCTCACCAGATGAGGTATTTCATTTCTGCCCAATCAGGTTAAGGGTATAAAACCTGAGTCTCATTTCGATGAGATATTCCATTCCCCAATCAAGTCGAAGGTTAAACCTGAGCCTCTTCCCATGCGAAGCATTTTCTGTCTCATCCAGGTTAAGGGCAAAAACCTGAACTTCACCGCCATAGAGCGAATCTATTCCTCTTCGTTCTCCATTTCATATCTATCATCTTCACCAGGCTAATATCTCTATACCCAGTCAGATCCTTCTAACAAGGGCATTTTTTTTATATAGCCCAAATTTGGCGTGTTTTTCTTTACCACTAAGCTCGGCCACAAGCCGGCTTAGTAGTAAAGAGGGGCATCTATAAACACCCCAAATTTTTACTCACCTCGCCGACATTTCCACCAAACATCACAATTCATCCTTTGAGATCGCTGGAGGGTAAAATGGTCATTTTTTGAGCTTGAAACTTGCAAAAGTCCAAATTTTATCTGCAACTCTCAAAAATTTTCTATTTTAGCTCAGATTTTCAAAGTTTTTTTTCTGACAAAAGATGGGAATCTCCAAATCTTGGTTCAGGATTGCATTTTATAAGACATGTCATTGCATATCATCGCATGAGCATTTCACATCATGTGATTTCGAGGTCCAGAACTCTTGATTTTCAAAATTCTCAATCCAGGTTCGAGTTTTAACTTTTAAAATTGATTTTGAACCCCTGAGTCTTCAAAATTATCAATTCTTCCCATTTACCCCTAGGACTCTGAACCTCAAAAGATTTTCTCAGCAAAATGATCTGAATAGTTTTTCAAATTTTATCAACTGGATCAGCTTCACCCTGAGGTGACGCCACATGCCCTTTTTCTCTCTCTTTCCACTCTCTACCATGCACCACTCTCTCTCCTCTTTCTTGATTGCCACTTGTCAATGTGAAGCCTCCGCTGGAATGGCGCCATATGTCTTCAGTCTCTTTCCTTATTCCATGCCAAGTGTCATATGTCTACCCTCCTCATTTCTCTCTCCCTTGCCACATGGCACTCTGGGGCTAGCCTGAGTCACCACGTGTCCAGCTCTCCTTTCTCCAGAAAAAGTAGATTTGTCCCCCCTGAGGTGGCGCCATCTGAGGTGCTTCCTCCTGCAGCTGACACATGTCAAGCTTTGCTCTCTTCAGAAAAAGCAAATGACACATGTCAAGCCCTGCTCTCTTCAGAAAAAGCAAATGACACATGTCAAGCTCTGCTTTCTTCAGAAAAAGCAAATGACACATGTCAAGCTCTGCTCTCTTTAGAAAAAGCAAATGACACATGTCAAGCTCTGCTTTCTTCAGAAAAAGCTAATGACAGATGTCAATCTCTGCCCTTTTCAAAAAAAGCAAGAATTCAAATATTCAAACTCCAGACTGAGGTGGCGCAAATCCAGAATTTTTCTCCTTAATTTTATTTTATTTTTATTTACAAAATAACATCCTCTGAGGTGGCACCACATGGGAGATTCCTGCAGAGAAAATCAAGCCAACTCCCCTTCAAAAAATTTTGAATTCTGCTGAGGTGTCATATCTACAAAATTTGTATTTTTATTCCAAAAATCCAAAATAGCATCCTCTGAGATGGTGCCACATGGAGGGTCCAGATTCATTTTGTTTGAATTTCAAAATTCTTCAAAAAATCTATAAAAACCCTAGCTCCAGAATACTAGAAGGTGAGTCCCCAGTCAAAGGGGAGCTCTCTTCCTCGATCTGGATTTCAACTCCATTTTAATCCTTCCTCCTTTGAATTCACGCCCCTCCTTTGGTTCCATTTAAATTTTTTTTTGCATCTGAAGCTCTAGAATACAAGAACACAAGGTGAGTTCCAATCAAATTGATTTTATTGCAATCATGCTTTGGTTTCAATTCGCATGTCGAATCACATGGATTTTCATTTTAAAGAAAAGGTTCATCCGAATGATGGATTGACCATTCTCATAAAATGACATATATTAAAAATAATTATGCTTCCTTGATAATTTTCTAGCATTAACATATTAGTTAAGTTTAGTTCATATTTTATTTAGTTAATTTAGCATATTGCATGAGTTAATTACACTTTTTTTATTATTTATGTCAAGCATGCTCAAAATTCGTATGTCTCTGTTTTTGTTAGTCAGTTCATGCATCATTTTATGTTTTTATTTTTATCTATAAATGGCAAAAAAATCATATTACATGTGAATAGCTGTCCCTGATAATGCACAAAAAAATCGAAATTGTTTGAGTTCATTTGCTTTGTTCAAAATTCAAAATTTCAAGTCGGCTTTTAAGACCCGGAAAGCATTCAGAATGTTGAATCCTGAATTGTAAAATCTAGATGTACCACATGGAAGATCCAATTCCATATCCAAAAAATGCTCTTAACTCAAGATTGAGTCTAATATTTAATCTGATTTTATTAGATTTTTCTGATGTACTTGTCTGATAAAAATCCGAGAGTTCGGGACACGTATCAGAGCTTAATTTGAGCACTTGAGACTCTAGATCGACTTAAGTCAACTGGTTCTCTCTAATCATAGATCCAAATCCGGATTTGTAAAAAGTGAACTTTATGCTCTAAATGTCCTCTTTGATTCTGAAATTTTACATATTTTAGAACAGTCTTCATGCCGGTTTCATATTTTTTATTTTGGTCTTCTATTTTGGTATTTATATCTGCTCTTCTGGTTTATGCGTGTAATGTTATATTTTTATTTCTCATCCAGTTAGTCAAATGTCAAATATATACAAATAAAAGTTGTTCATATGCATGTCAGTAGTTTCTCATTTAATTTTTGGAAAATTGGGTGGTCAATTATCAATTTTTATCTATTTTCACATCAGATCCTATTGATTTTAGTCTCGTCAGAACCAAATCTCTGCTACCAAACTCACTGTAGGTCAAATCCCGGGGCTGTAAAATCCAAAGATGTTTATTTTTATGTCCTTTAGCAGTCTGCAAAATATCAGACATTTCTACAGTGGATTTATGCATTATTGCATTAAATGCTACGTTTGGTTCGTACCCGTAGGCGAAATTTGCTTATTTTAGAGTTTGCTTTGAAATTTTGCATTTAGGCCATGTCATTCCATGCATTTTATCATTCTATGTTGTTTCTAAGGATAGAGGGATGCTCTCTACTAAATTTGGCATGATTTGAAAACCGTTTGATGATCGGTTTAACCGTATCATCAAATCGGGGTTCCCGCGGGACCCTGATCCGAGTGAAAAACAAGCGAAATTCATTATTTTGGCCAAGTTTCAAACATCAATTCTGATTTTTACAGTCCTATTATGTTTAGCAGGATATCATCATGTCTCATCATGCATTTCATTATCATTTGGTTCAATTTAAATTTCAAAATCTCAAATTTTACCTATATTCCTTCAAAAAACCCTAATTTTAAAGGTATAACCTTAATATTAGGGGTATTTTGGTCATTTTGACCACAATTCCGAATTTCAAACTATTTATTATCGGATTTTCATGCATTTTCATTATTCAAATATCAAGAAAGTTTGAAAATCGGGTTTATAACCAACTCAATCCAATAATCTCAGGATATTATTGGAAAATCTTGGAAAAACCCACATATTTGAGCTAACCCCAATTCAAGTTTGGTAGGGATATTCAAAGGAAGGAGCTAGAATTTGCAATTTTCTTTCTTTCATTCTATTTAGTGATGTAATAATGTAAATTTTGGAATAAGATATTTATTTTTCTGCTTAGTTTAGGATGCATATCATATAGTTTGAATTTTTGCTATATCCTGATTATGTGATTCATGCATTTTATTTCAAAATCACTATGGATGTACATGAATGACATGTGCACCAACTCTTAGGGAGTTGATGAACTTGGTGGAGTCCATATTTACGGCCCTAGTCAGAATATGGATGAGAACCAGATTCAGCATCTTCCTATTAGTCACATCGAGCCTACACTCTTAGGCTATCTTCCAAAATTCACTGCATATCTTCAATATTTACAAAATATTTTAGAATTAACTAAGTAAATTACAAACGTATTTATGGCCTTAGTCGGAATATGTGGTAATATTACCATAGTTTAATTTTAAAATTGCATATTTTCCTGAAAAGATGTTTTCATAAAAAGACATTCATTCATTCAGGATAGTTTGCATCATGAAATTACATGCATTCCTTATACTTTTTCCTATAAAATTTTCATTCTAAGGAAATCGATTCCTCAAGGGACTTTGAAAATTTTCAAAGTTGGATTTTCTCAAGTTAAGTTTCCTATGATTTTCCTGGAAAACACTCCTTTCTTAGAATTCATTTTCAATTCTTCAAAGAAATTTTTCTAGCATCTTCAAAAACTCAAAAATCGATTTTTAAATATTTCAAGGCTAAGATTCTCAGAATTTCAATTTTCTGAGTTTGATTTTCCGTCTCCAAAGAGTTTTCCTATGAATTTTCAATCACTTTCCAAAGAAAATTTTCAAAGATGGAGTTTTCTTGATAAACATTTTCCCTTCAAGTGTTTGCCTTTTCTCAAGAACTCTTTCCATTTTCCAAGGATTTTCATCCATTCATGATTTTCCCAACTATTTATGAATTTTCTTAAGATTTTAAATCATTTCCTCAGGGTTTTCTTGAGAAATCGATTTCCATCATCCGTCTTAAAAACATTTTCCAATTCCAAAGCATTTTCTAAGCATACATCATGTTTTTCAACCTACATTTTACAAAGTTTCATAGCACATGCCTGAATTCTCTATGAATTTAGGATAAAACACAATTTTGATAATTCAGCTAAGTCAAGCACACATTTGATCCTTGGTTCGATTACCCCTGTTAAAGGTGGCTGGAACGGTTGAACCTCGTACTGACAGGTCGAGCCCCATCCTACAGATTTTCCTGCTATTTTCAAAACGGAGGTGAGTATTTTAAAACAATTTTCAAAACTTTGGTCAAGTTTGACTCGCAAGGTAGTTTCCCCTCTCTCTCATAGGGAAGGAAAAAAAATTTGTGATGATAACACCGCTCGCCTCGTAACTTTCATTGGATGCCGAATTTCGTGTATATCGTCTAGTGACTGCCGTCGCGTCTTATATCGCTAAGGCCTTGTAATTTACCTTTGCCATCACGTCGTATGATGCCAAGGCTCTCTGTTTCATGCAATTTCTAATTATGCACTTCCAATTATGTATTTACATTACGCAGTCACGTCGTATGATGCCAAGGCTCCCTGTTTTCTGTATTTTCGATTATGCACATCCAATTATGCATTTACTTATGTCGTCGCATTGAATGATGCTAAGGCTCCCGCTTTCTACAAATATATATGTAGAATATTTCGTTTGGTTACACACCTTAAACAATAAGTATATGCATTTCCTTTACGCCGCGTAAATGAGCGTTCAAATAGAGATCAACTCCAAATTGCCAATGCGATTCCCTTACCACTCTTCGTTCAAGATTTTGCTTGACGAATGAAGCCCCTATTGAAAAAACTTTGTTTTTTGGTAAAATTGCTCTTTACGTAAAGACTAAGTCATTTACGTATGGCCTAGCTATGGCCCAGTGTTCTAAACAAATTTGATGCATACAAGGTACGCACAACGGTGCACATCCATTTCTCGAGTTAAGCATAGTCATTTCCCACCAAAGAGGGGAGATGCCGCTGAAATAGATAAAAGAAACACATGCTTTGTTCGTCAAAGAGAGAAAGTGCTGTAGAAAATTCTGAAGAAGCTAAAAATAGCTCTAAAAGAACGTAGCAGGATACTCCGTCATATAACGGAGTGCTACCCAGTTCATAGATTACTTTCTACAACGTAGAAAGGATCATCATACCCCTGTCGTTGGAGCAGGAGAGATGCTGAAAAAATGGTTGGCAGAAGAGTTGACAAAATGGTTGGCTCGTCTCCTTGATACCTGTAAGGGCACCTTGCTCATAAGGGTTGCTGTGCCAGAGTAGTGGTTGCGCCTTGAGTAGGTTGTGGGCTCGTTGCGTAAAAATACGCTGAGCAACCGATCCATTATGATCGTGTCATATGCATGCTCATCGAGAGACTGATATACAACTAGACTCGTAAGGGCCGTAGAGCGAGAATACGTTGTCCACCCGGAAAAGGTGAGATGCTCGTGATGGCCACAGTGCCAAGTGCAGAGTCAAGCATGCATATGAATAAAATGAAAAAACCTCGCGATTGATGACCGTGTTAGGGGCACATTGAATGGGGTCAGGTATATACTCCTCAATAGCTGCCCTATAGGCATGCATTAAGTAGCTTCTCAGACCGGCAAGACCCCTTTAAAATTTCTCATCGAGGAAGACGGTGATGGTGCAACCTTGAGTGACTTATATTACCCTCGAACCTGATAGAGTTCAAGATGGCCACCATCACTCAGAGATATGGAGGTCATGGTTATCCTTAAATTCTAAGGATTGAACCCAACTACTGCAGTAGCAGAATGCATTTGAATACCTAGTAGGGGCTTCTTCCGGTATGATTGTACCGTCCTACTAGGAGGATGGGGTCAACATGCCTCTGAGGTATCTAAAAATACATAGAATAATCAACCCCCAGATCGTCGCGTCGGTGCTTAGATATACCTCCCATTAAGCCCAGAGGGAGGCGTTAATTATCGAAACAAAGCATTAGCTTAGGTTCAACGATGCTTGAATGTATAGTGAATGAACGTTGTTAAGTCAGTCTTACATAACCTTTGTGAAGGTGTCATGATCGGCATACGACTGGATCGACTAGGCAAAGACTCGTTGTAAACACCCCAAATTTTCCTCATCCATGCTCAAACAACCCTCCTTATGCAGTACCAATCCTGTTAGGTCAGTGTAGGAGTCAAACCCTGAGTCTGTCTAAAAAAATCACCACTTTACCCATTTTCATTAGGAAAATTACTATTTTACCCCTAGATCATCCCAGACCCCCAGTCAGTCGGAGTCAGCCAAGCTCATTGGTCAGTTCAGAATAATTAAAATATCAGTCATTTCAAGCTCATCTGAGCTCATAGTGAGAAGGCAATTTTCATTTCTGACCATTCCTGCCAAAATGGGATCATTTCTTCAGAAATAAGCTCATTTCTTACTCAAATTCAAGCCAATTGTCTCTTAATCAATCATTCATAGTCAGTCATATTCCCTTGAGTCTAGCTTGAGCTCACTAGGAGCTCAAGTGCTCCAGTTTCAGTTCAAAACCATTTCCTGGTGTCTAGGAGCCCGTTTTAGCTTATTCAGCTGAAATTAAGCTGAATCCAACCAGTTGAGCTAGTATTTGAACTTTGATTTTAGTTCATGTCAGTATTACTGACCTTTGTTCTAGTTCAAAGCCAGCTCAGTTTCATAATTCACTTCACTCTAGTGACCATTCCATACCATTTCTCTAAAAATTATGGCTTTTCTTGAAATTTTAGTCAGAAATGTGAGTTGAGTCAGTATCTTGTCAGTCCAGTTGAGTTCTGAAACTCTAAAACCCAGCTCAATCCAGTTCATTTCAGGTCAATCCAGCTCAAACCCTAATTTTCAGTGTCACTCTGGCCCGGTAGAGCCTGAAAACCATTTTACAAATTTTGTCAATTTTAACACTTTTTGAACTAGTATAACTACCAATCGGGGTCTAACATACAAAATTCTTCATTCAGGGTCTACATTTTACATATAATTTCATATCATTCATCATCATTTCATATCATTTCTCAGCATTTCATAACATTTCATCACATTTCATTTCATTTTTGAAGTCCAGAACTCGAGTTTTATAAATTTTAATCCAGATTGAGTTTTTAAGGTTTTCAAAAATCAATTTCAAACCCTGGGTTTCCAAAATTGACTTTTTTACCCCCGGGAGTCTAAATTTGGAAATATTTTCTCGAGAAAAACATTTTAGATTTATTTCAAACTCAAAATTTTAAATTCTACACTGGATTTGCTTCACAACGGGGTATTGAACTTCAAAATCTGAGCTCATTTCAAAAACTGCCAAAAATAGCCAAAAGTTTTCTGAGAAATTTTACAAAGTCATTTTTGCTTTTGTCACAAGTGGGACCCACTCTAAGTGGTGTCACACTGAAGCTTTTGGTCTTTATTTCAACATTTATTTTTTTTAGAAATAGTGTGGACCCACTCCCATGTGGCGCCCACTCTGAAACCCTTTTGAAAAACCGTGTGGGCCCCACTCCAAGGTGGTGCCACATGTAAAAAAAATAAATAAATAAAAATCTAGATTTTCCTCTATTTTTTTATCCCTTTTCTTTTTCCTCCTCTTTCTTTTCTTTCTTTCCCTTTTCCTTTTTCCCTTTCCTTCTTCCCTTTCTTTTCTTCTTCCCTTCCCTTCCTTCCTTTCCCTACTTACTCCAGCCCATTCACATAAACTTTTTGGCTTTCTTTTCATTAAGCCTATCAAGACCTAAGTATTTTCATTCATTAAACCCTAAGTTTTCTTGGGTTGAAAAGGGACTACAATGCTGCCACTTTGGAGGATCTCTCTCTCTCTCTCTCTCTCTCTCTCTTTAGGGTTGCAGCCCCCATTGCTGCACTTTCAACCTTAAACTAACCTCCACCATCACCTTCAACATAGCAGCAGCCACCTTGGAAGCAGCACCGTCAGCCTTCTTTGGAGCAGCATCCTCCATCTCCAGCATTTCTGTTCTACCAAACTGCAACCACCTCCTTCATTTCCAGCATCAACTTCAACAAGGCAGCCACCAAAGAGGAGCACCAGCCGGCAGCCACCTTCAACACAGCAGCAGCACACCAAGGTCTCTTCCATGGTTGCAAAAAAAAAAAAAAAGTAGAACAATACATATTTTATGTGTATAGACTAAATGAGTGATGAGGTCATTCTGTTTGATGAATCAAACCTCTCACTTTGAGAGTCAAAAGCAAAAAAATGGATCATGCTTCCCTGGATTTTTTGTTTATTAGTTTATTTGACATATAGGTTCCATATTTTAAACATCATTTTTTTTATCTTGCTTTATCATTTTATATCTATTTCATTTACCTATTTAGTTTCATTAAAATTATGTTGACTTGTAGGTCTTGATTTTAGACGTTCAGTTCCATCGTTATTGTATGTGTGAATCTTTACTCATAAATCTCAAAATCTTTAGGTTATTTAGGTTTATTTATTATTGTTTATCTGCCAAAAATTCAAATTAATTCGGGTTTCTGAACCCTATTAAATAAATCATAGGCTGCGTCTGGTTTTGAACCTTTCTAAAATTTTAATTTCTGTTTTAGTAGACAAGAACCTATGGGATCTCCTAGATGGACGATCCAAATCTTTCCCTAAAAATTACAGTAGATTTAAGGTAGAATCTACTAATTGTCTGAAATTTTTGGGATCTTTATAAGTAGATTTGTCTTCTGTTAAAAATCAATTTTCTCAGACCCTTGGAAAAACCTTGATTTCTCTTTCTCAGGGTATAGACCAACCCTAATGTGTTGTGTCCGCTCAATCCGTAGCTTGTCTGTCAAAACTTTCAACACAAAAGTTGTTTTTAACCCATTTTTCCGTCATTTCCCAAAATTTGGGTAATTTTGGGATTGTTCAAGTGTTTTTCCCGAAATTATATTTTCTATCTGGCAGATTCTCATATCCAAAAATTCCAGAGATTTGGGTCTCTGATAACAGTGTGCCCATTTACAGACCGTAACCTAAATCCCAATGTTGTAAAAAGATAATTTTTTTCTTTGTTTGTCAGAAACATTTTCCCATAATTTCAGTTATTTTCCCATCTGTCTAATATTTTTCCCACATTTTTTTTGTTCTAAGGCTATCAAAAAAATCTCATAGTGATTCAATCATGCATATATGTGTTCTAAGGTTGTCACAAAAATTTTAGAGTGATTCAATCATGCATATATACGTTCTGAGGCTGTCAAAAAAATTTCATAGTGATTCTTTAATTCATATATGTGTTCTAAGGCTCTCAAAAAAATTTCATAGTGATTCAATCAAGCAGATATGTATTCTAAGGTTGTCAAAAAAATGTTATAGAGATTCAATGATGCATATATGTGTTCTAATGCTCTAAAAAAAAATTTATAGTGATTCAATCACGCATATATATGTTCTAAGGCTTTAAAAAAATTCATAGTGATTCAATCATGCATATATGTGTTCTAAGGCTGCAAAACATTTCATAGTTTTTCAATCATGCATATATGTGTTCTAAGTGTGTAAAAAAAAAATCATAGTGATTAAATCATGCTTATATGTGTTCTTAGGCTATAAAAAAAAATTATAGTGATTCAATCAAGCGTATATGTTTTCTAAGGCTATCAGAAAAAATTTGTAATGATTCAATCATGCATATATTTGTTCTGACTCTGTCAAAAAAATCTCATAGTGATTCAATCATGCATATATATGTTCAATGGTTGTCAAAAAAATTTCATAGTGATTCCATCATTCATATATTTGTTCTAAGGCTGTCAAAAATATTTTATATTGATTCAATCATTTATATATGTGCTCTGAGGCTGTAAAAAAAAAATCATAGTGATTCAATCACGCATATGTGTGTTCTAAGGCCATCAAAAAAAGTTCATAGTGATTCAATCATACAAATAAGTGTTCTAAGGCTGCCAAAAAAATTTCATAGTGATTAAATTATTCAGATATGAGTTTTAAGGCATTCAAAAAAAAATCATAGAGATTCAATCATGCAGATATGTGTTCTAAGGTTGTCAAAAAAAATTTATAGTGATTCAATCATGCAATTATGTGTTATAAGGCTGTCAAAAAAAATTTGTAGTGATTCAATGCATATATGTGTTATAAGGCTGTCCAAAAAAAATCATACTGATTCAATCAAGCATATATGTGCTCTAAGTTTGTCAAAAAAAAATCATAGGGATTCAATCACGCATATATGTGTTCTAAGGCTGCAAAAAAAAATCATAGTGATTCAATCATGAATATATTTGTTCTAAGGCAATAAAAAAAACTTATATTGATTCAGTAAGATATATGCATGTTCTAAGGCTGTCAAAAGAATCTCATAGTGATTCAATCAAGCCTATATGTGTTCTACGGTTGTCAAAAAAAATTCATAGTGATTTAATCATGCATATATGTGCTCTAAGGCTGTCAAAAAAAAATTATATTGATTCAATCATGCATACATATGTTCTCAGGCTGTCAAAAAAAAATTGTAGTGATTCAATCATGCATATATGTGTTCTAAGGTTGTCAAGAAAATCTCATAGCGATTCAATCTTGCATATATGTGTTCTATGGTTGTCGAAAAATTTTTATAATGATTCAATCATTCATATATATGTTCTAAGGCTGTAAAAAAAAAGTCACAATGATTCAATCATGCATATATATGTTCCAAGGCTGTTAAAAAAATTCTATAGTGATTCAATCATGCATATATCTTCTGCGGCTGTCAAAAAATTTCATAGTGACTCCACCATGTATATATGTGTTCTAATGCTCTAAAAAATTTTTCATAGAGATTCAATCATGCATATTTGTGTTGCAAGTCTCTGATAAAAAATTTACAGTAATAAAGTCATGCTTATATGTGTTCGAAGGGTGTCAAAAAAATTCCATACTGATTCAATCATGCATATATGTGTTCTAAGGCTGTCCAAAAAGTTTCATAGTCACTCAATCATGCAGATATGTGTTCAAAGATTGTCACAAAAATTTTATAGTGATTCAATCATGCATATAAGTCTTCTAACACTGTAAAAAAAAATCATAGTGATTCAATCATGCATATATGTGTCCTATGGCTATCAAAAAAATTCATAGTGATTCAATCATGCATATATGTTTTCTAAGGCTGTCAAAAAAATTTCATAGTGATTCAATCATGTAGATAAGTGTTCTGAAGTTCTCCAAATTTTTTTTTATTGATTTAATCATGTATATATGTATTCTAATGCTCTGAAAAAACTTTATAGTGATTCAAGTATGCAAATATGTGTTCTAAGGCTGTCAAAAAAGTTTTATACTGATTCCATCATACAGATATGTGTTCTAAGGCTGCAAAAAAATGTCATTGTGATTTAATCATGCATATATGTGTTCTAAGGCTGTCAAAAAAATTCATAGTGATTCAATCATGCATATATGTGTTCTAAGCCTGTCAAAAAAAAATCATAGTGATTCAATCATGCACATATGTGTTCTAAGGCTGTGAAAAAAAATTATATTGATTCAATCATATATATATGTGTTCTATGGTTGTCAACAAAACCCTTAGAGAGTTAATCATGCATATATGTGTTCTATGGTTGTTAAAAAATTTCATAGTGATTCAATCATTCATATATGTGTTCTAAGTCTGTAAAAAAAAATTCACAGTGATTCAATCATGCATATAAGTGTCCTAAGGCTATCAAAAAAAATTCATAGTGATTCAATCATGCATATATGTCTTTTAAGGCTGTCAAAAAAATTTCATAGTGATCTAATCACGCATCTATATGTTATAAGGCAGTCAAAAACAATATATTGTGATTCAACCATGCAGATATGTGTTTTAAGGTTGTAAAAAAAAAATTATAGTGATCCAATCACGCATATATATGTTCGAAAGCTATCAAAAAACTGTCATAGTGATTCAATGATGAATATATGTGTAATAAGGCTGTCAAAAAAAATTCATAGTAATATAATCATGCAGATATGTGTTCTACAGTTGTCAACAATATTTTATAGTGATTCAATCATGCATATATGTGTTCAAATGCTCTGGCAAAAAAATTTCATAGTAATCAATCATGCATATACGTGTTCTAAGTTTGCAAAAAAATTTCATAGTGATGTCATCGTGCATATATATGTTCTAAGCCTGTCAGAAAAAAAATTAGAGTGATTCAATCCAACATATATGTATTCAGTTCTGCTTATATGTGTCCTAAGGTTGTAAAAAAAAATTATATTGATTCAATCATGAATATATGTGTTCTAAGGCTGTCAAATAAATCTCATAGTGATTTATTCATGCATATATGCGCTCTATGGTTGTTAAAAAAAATTCACAGTAATTCAATCATGAATATATGTGTTCAAAGGCTGTCAAAAAAATTTAATGGTGAATCAATCATGCATATATTTATTCAAAGGCTGTCAAAAACATTTCATAGTGATTCAATCATGCATATATATCTTCTAAGGCTGTCACAAAAATTTCACAGTAATTCAATCATGCATATATGTGTAGTAAGGCTGTCAAAAACTTTCATTGTAATTCAATCACGAATATATGTGTTCTAAGGCTATCAAAAAAAATTCATAGCATTTAATCATGCATATATGTTTTCTAAGTCTGTAAAAAACAAATCATTGAGATTAAATCGAGCTTATATGTGTTTTAAGGTTGTCAAAAAATTCCATAGTGATTCCATCATACATATATGGGTTCTAAGGCTGTCAAAAATTTTTTATACTGATTCAATCATGTAAATAATTTGCAGTGATTCTGTCATGCAAATAAGTATTCTAAGGCTGTCAAAAAAAAATCATATTGATTCAATCATGCATATAATTTTCTAGGGCTGAAAAAAAAATCATAGTGATTCAATCATGCATATATGTGTTCTAAGGCTGTCAAAAAAAATCATAGTGATTCAGAGATGAATATATGTGTTCTAAGGCTGTCAAAAAAATTTCATAGTGAATAAATAATGCTTATATGTGTTTTAAGTTTGTCAAAAAAAATTAAAAGTAATTCAATCATGCATATATGTGTTCAAAGGTTTTAAAAAAAAAATTATAGTGATTCAATCTTGCATATATGTGTTCTAAGGCTATCAAAAAAAAATTGTAGTGATTCAACCATGCAAATATGTGTTCTAAGGTTGTCAAAAAAATCTCATAGTAATTCAATCACGCATATATGTGTTCTATGGTTTTCAAAAGATTTTCATAGTGATTCAACCATGTATATATGTGTTCTAAGGCTGTCAGAAAAAATTTGAATTGGAAAAATCTTGCATATATGTGTTCTAAGGCTGTCAAAAGAATCCCATAGTGATTCAATCGTGCATATATGTGTTCTATGGCTGTCAAAAAAAGTTCATAGTGATTCAATCATGCAAATATGTGTTCTAAGGCTGTCAAAAAAAAAAACATAGTGATTAAATATTGCTTATATGTGCCCTAATTCTGTCAAAATAAATTCACAGTGATTCAATCATGCATACATATGTTCTAACGTTGTCAAAAAAATTTTATATGATTTAATCATCCATATATCTGTACTAAGGCTGTCGAAGAAAATTTGTATTGATTCAATCACGCATATATGTGTTCCATGGTTGACAAAAAAATTTCATAGTGAATCAATCCTGCATATATGTCTTCTAAGGTTGTCAAAAAAAGTTCAGTGATTCAATCAAGCATATATATGTTGTAATGCTCTCAAAAAAAAATTTAGTAATTCAATCAGGCATATTTATGTTCTAAAGACATCAAAAAAATATCGTCGTGATTCAATCATGCATAAATTTGTGTTAAGCGTGTCGAAAAAATTTCATAGTGATTCAATCATGCATGAATGCATTCTAAGGCTGTCAAAAAAACTTCATTGTGATTAAATCATACTTATATGTGTTCTAATGTTGTCAAAAAAATTGAATTGATTGAATCATGCATGTATGTATTCTAAGGCTGTCAAAAAAAATTGTATTGATTCAATCATGCATATATTTGTTCTAAGGCTGTCAAAAAAATTTCATAGTGATTTAATCAAGCAGATATGTTTTCAAAGGTTGTCAAAAAAATGTTATAGAGATTCAATGATGCATATATGTGTTCTAATGCTCTAAAAAAAATTTGAGTGATTCAATCACGCATATATATGTTCTAAGGCTTTATAAAAATTCATAGTGATTCAATCATACATATATGTGTTCTAAGGCTGCAAAACATTTCATAGTTTTTCAATCATGCATATATGTGTTCTAAGTGTGTCAAAAAAAAATCATAGTGATTACATCATGCTTATAAGTGTTCTTAGGCTATCAAAAAAAATTATAGTGATTCAATCAAGAATATATGTTTTCTAAGGCTACCAAAAAAAATTTGTAATGATTCAGTCATGCATATCTGTGTTCTGAGTCTGTCAAAAAAATTGCATAGTGATTCAATCATGCATATATATGTCCAGTGGTTGTAAAAAAAATTTCATAGTGATTCCATCATTCATATAATTTTTCTAAGGCTGACAAAAAAATTTTATATTGATTTAATCATTTATATATGTGCTCTGAGGCTGTCAAAAAAAATTCATAGTGATTCAATCATGCATATGTGTGTTCTAAGGCCATAAAAAAAAGTTAATAGTGATTCAATCATATATATAAGTGTTCTAAGGCTGCCAAAAAAATTTCATAGTGATTAAATTAGTCAGATATGTGTTCTAAAGCTTTCAAAAAAAATTCATAGAGATTCAATCATGCAGATATGTGTTCTAAGGTTGTCAAAAAAAATTTATAGTGATTCAATCATGCATATATGTGTTATAAGGCTGTCAAAAAAAAATGTAGTGATTCAATGCATATATGTGTTATAAGGCTGTCCAAAAAAAATCATAGTGATTCAATCAAGCATATATGTGTCCTAAGGGTTGTCAAAAAAAATCATAGGGATTCAATCATGCATATATGTGTTCTAAGGCTGCAAAAAAAAATTCATAGTGATTCAATCATGAATATATTTGTTCTAAGGCAGTAAGAAAAAACTTGTATTGATTCAGTCAGATATATGCAGGTTCTAAGGCTGTTAAAAAAATCTCATAGTGATTCAATCAAGCCTATATGTGTTCTACGGTTGTCAAAAAAAATTCATAGCGATTCAATCATGCATATCATATGTTGTAAGGCTGTCAAAAAAAAATTGTAGTGATTCAATCATGCATATATGTGTTCTAAGGTTGTCAAGAAAATCTCATATTGATTCAATCATGCATATATGTGTTCTATGGTTGTCAATAAATTTTCATAATGATTGAATCATTCATATTTATGTTCTAAGGCTGTAAAAAAAAATTCATAGTGATTCAATCATGCATATATGTGTTCCAAGGCTGTTAAAAAAATTCCATTGTGATTCAATCATTCATATATCTTCTGCGACTGTCAAAAAAAATTCAGAGTGATTCAATTCTGCATGTATGTGTTCTATGGGTGTCAAAAAAAAATTCACAATGATTCAATCAAGAATATATGTGTGCTAAGGCTGTCAAAAAATTTCATAGTGACTACACCATGTATATATGTGTTCTAAGGCTCTAAAAAAAAAATCATAGAGATTCAATCATGCATATTTGTGTTGCAAGTCTCTCATAAAAAAATTACAGTAATTAAATCATGCTTATATGTGTTCTAAGGGTGTCAAAAAGATTTTATAATGATTCAATCATGCACAAATTTGTTTTAAGCGTCTCGAAAAATGTTCGTAGTGATTTAAACGTGCATGTATGTATTCTAAGGCTGTCAAAAAAACTTCATTCTGATTAAATCACACTTATATGTGTTCTAAGGTTGTCAAAAAAATTGAATTGATTGAATCATGCATGTATGTATTCTAAGGCCATAAAAAAAATTTGTAATGATTCCATCACGCATATATTTGTTCTAAGGCTGTCAAAAAAATCTCATAGTGATTCAATCATGCATATATGTGTTTTATGGTTGTCAAAAAAATTTCAGAGTGATTCAATCATGCATATATACGCTGAGAGGTTATCAAAAATTTTTCATAGTGATTCATTCATTCATATATGTGTTATAAGGCCGTCAAAAAATTTCATAGTGATTCAATCAAGCAGATATGTGTTCTAAGGTTGTCAATTTTTTTTTATAAAGATTCAATGATGCATATATGTGTTCTAATGCTCTAAAAAAAAATTCATAGTGATTCAATCATGCATATATGTGTTCAAAGGCTGCAAAACATTTCATAGTTTTTCAGTCATGCATATATGTGTTCTAAGTGTGTAAAAAAAAATCATAGTGGTTAAATCATGCTTATATGTGTTCTTAGGCTATCAAACAAAATAATACTGATTCAATCATGCATATATGTTTTCTAAGGCTGCAAAAAAATTTCACAGTGATACAATCATGCATATATGAGTCCTAAGGCTATCAAAAAAATTTCATAGTGATTCAATCATGCATATATGTGTTCTATGGCTGTCAAAAAAATTTCATAGAGATTTAATCACGCAACCATTTGTTCTAAGGCTGTAAAAAATAATTTATAGTGATTCAATCATGCACATATGTGTTTTAAGGTTGTCAAAAAAAAATTATAGTAATTCAGTCATGCATGAGTGTTCCAATGCTCTCAAAAAATATTTGAAGTGAGTCAATCTTACATATATGTGTTCCTATGCAAACCAAAATATTTCATTGTGATCCAATTATGCATATATGTGTTCTAAGGCTGCAAAAAAATTTCATAGTGATCCAATCACGCATATACATGTTCAAAAGCTATCAAAAAAATTTCATAGTGATTCAATCATGAATAAATGTGTTATAAGGCTGTCAAAAAAAAATCATAGTGATATAATCATGCAGATATGTGTTCTACAGTTGTCAAAAAAAATTTATAGTGTTTCAATCATGCATATATGTGTTCAAATGCTCTGGCAAAAAAAATTCATTGTGATCAATCATGCATATATGTGTTCTAAGGCTGCAAAAAAAATTCGTAGAGATGTCATCATGCATATATATGTTCTCAGCATGTCAAAAAAAAATTTAGAGTGATTCAATCCTACATATATGCATTCAATTCTGCTTATATGTGTCCTAAGGCTGTCAAAAAAGAAGTATATTCATTCAATCATGAATATATGTGTTCTAAGGCTGTCAAAAAGTCTCATAGTGATTTAATCATGCATATATGTGTTCTATGGTTGTTAAAAAAAATTCACAGTGATTCAATCATGAATATATGTGTTCAAAGACTGTCAAAAAAATTTATGGTGAGTCAATCATGCATATATTGAATCTAAGTCTGTCAAAAACATTTCAGAGTGATTCAATCATGCATATATATCTTCTAGGGTTGTCAAAAAATTGTATAGTGGTTCAATCCTGCATATATGTGTTCTAAGGCTGTCAAAAAAAATTCATAGAGATTCAATCATGTATATATGAGTGCTAAGGCTGTGAAAACCTTTCATTGTAATTCAATCATGAATATATGTGTTCTAATGCTATAAAAAAAATTTCATAGTGACTCAATCATGCATATACGTGTTCTAAGCATGTAAAAAACAAATCATTGAGATTAAATCGAGCTTATATGTGTTCTAAGGTTGTCAAAAAAATTTCATAGTGATTCCATCATGCATATATGGGTTCTAAGTTTGTCAAAAAAAATTTATACTCATTCAATCATGCAAATAATTTGCAGTGATTCAGTCATGCGTATAAGTGTTCTAAGGCTGTAAAAAAAAATTCATATTGATTCAATCATGCATATATGCTTCTAAGGCTGAAAAAAAATTCATAGTGATTGAATCATGCATATATGTGTTCTGTGGCTGTCAAAAAAAATTCATAGTGATTTAGTGATGAATATATGTGTTCTAAGGCTGTCAAAAAAAATTTCATAGTGAATAAATAAGGCTTATATGTGTTTTAAGGCTGTCAAAAAAATTTCAAAGTGATTCAATCATGCTTATATGTGTTCTAAGGTTTTAAAAAAAAAATTATAGTGATTCAATCTTGCATATATGTGTTCTAAGGCTATCAAAAGAAATCGTAGTGATTCAACCATGCAAATATGTGTTCTGAGGCTGTCAAAAAAATCTCATAGTAATTCAATCACGCATATATGTGTTCTATGGTTGTCAAAAAAATTTCATAGTGATTCAACCATCCATATATGTGTTCTAAGGATGTCAAAAAAAATTTGAGTTGGTACAATCTTGCATATATGTGTTCTAAGGTTGTCAAAAAAATCCCACAGTGATACAATCGTGTATATATGTGTTCTATGGCTGTCAAAAAAATTTCATAGTGATTCAATCATGCAAATATGTGTTCTAAGGTTGTCAAAAAAAAATCATAGTGATTAAATCTTGCTTATATGTGCCCTAAGTCTATCAAAATAAATTCACAGTGATTCAATCATGCATATATATGTTCTAACGCTGTCAAAAAAAATTTATAGCGATTCAATCATCAATATATTTGTTCTAAGGCTGTCGAAGAAAATTTATATTGATTCAATCATGCATATATGTGTTCCATGGTTGTCAAAAAAAGTTCATAGTGAATCAATCGTGCATATATGTGTTCTAAGGCTGTAAAAAAAAAATCATAGTGATTCAATCATGCATATATATGTTGTAATGCTCTAAAAAAAAATTGTAGTAATTCAATCAGGCATATATATGTTCTAAAAATGTCAAAAAAATATCGTTGTGATTCAATAATGCATGTATGTGTTATGTGGCTGTAAAAAGATTTCATAATGATTCAATCATGCATAAAATTTTTTTAAGCGTGGTTTTCCCCATCAAGGAATCCATGCTTTGTATATCCATTTAAATAAAGATTTTACCTGAACCTCGTCTCACGAGGTATTTTTCAAAAACGTCCCATCCAGGTTAAGGGTTAAACCTGTGTCTTTTCAAAAAAATCTTATTTTTGTCTCAGCTACGAGACTGCTTCAAAATCTCTCCTTTTTACCATTTTGGGATATTCATCCCAAAGTCCCATCACAAGTTCCTAATTTTCTTCTGTCCAAATTATTTTCTACTCAAGGATTTCATTTTTCTTCCCAAAACCCTTCAGGATAAGGTACCAAAACCTATGAATAATGTTTTACAAAACAAATCCTTCCACACCTAGTTCAGACCTTCTGACTGGGGCATTTTAAGAAAATTTGGTGTGTCTTCTTTGCCGCTAAGCTCGGCTTAGAACCAGATTAGCGGCAAAGACGGGCATCTGTGAACACTCAAAATTTTTCAAAAAAATCTAAAAAAAATCCCTTTTAACCCTGGGCCCATCTTTTAAATAATCAGGTCAATTTCTGATCAAATCTTCATTCATTTCTTAGATTCACTAGAATCCAGACTCAAATTTTTACTTCTGACCCAATTTCTGATCCGAATCGAATATCTGGATCCAATTTTGATCCTGAATCTCTTCTTTCTAAAAAAAAAATCAATTTCTTCCTATTTTCTCAAGGTTTTCCTCAATTTAGGGTCCAAACCCAATCCAAAATCCGAATTTTAAAGCTTTATAAAAAACTCTGGATCCATATCCATTTTGAAACAATTATGTTATTCCAAAAGCCTCATTTTATAAAAACTTCAAGATTTCAAATTAAGTATTTTCAAAAAGACCTCGTCTGGATCCCATCTTCTAAAAACCTCAGGTTTTCCATCGCATTTCTCTCGCATTTTCCCTCAAAAATATCGTTTTAGAAAAACAGCCTTTTCCCCTCTTTTTGAATTTTTTTATAAAAGAGCCCTCTCTTCCAAAAAATTGGAAAGAGAGAGGGACCCGTTTTAAAAATTTTCTAATGGCCCTCCACCCTCTCTCGATCCCTCTCCCGATCACGCGCCCTCTTCTTCCTCCCCCGCTCATCTCCAACTGCCATCCTTCTAGATTCTTCCTTCTCCCCCTTTAAAAGAAGCACGAAGGGGAAGCCCTCACCATCTGTTTTCACCTCAGCACCCCGCTTCTTCACGCGTCTTATCATCCCCTTCTCCTTCTTCTTCTTTCGGGCATTACGAAAAGAAGATCGACCCTGCAGCAAAAGCCTTCTTCATCCCCTTCGCTCTCTGCTATCGACCTCCAGAGTTCCATTATACCACTATATATCGGAGGCTTTTGCTCCTTCCCCAAATTGAAGCTCCATCAAATCGGGAATCATTCAAGAAGCCGATCTGCGAAATGTCCTTTCATTTCAGCTGAGCCGGGCTTCCAATCCTAGCAATAACAGTAAGCCAGAGTGCCACTTTTCTCTTTCCTCCTTCAGAACCTTGCAAAATTGAGGTAAGTCGCCGTGCATCTTTCCTCCTCCCTTTCACAGTTTATTCACGGATTTCTTTGATTTTCATGGTTTTAAACGCATGTTTATAGTTTAATTTTTTTTTAGCCTTTGTTATTTGTTTACACATGACTCTTGATCTACGTTTTAATTTATAGTGTTTTCTGTTTCACGCAGGATCTTCAGTTTTGGTTTAATACTTTCTCTTACATTCTGATGATCGACGATGCCTCGCAATGGCATCGTTGATTCATCTGGTTTGGATTCTCAGATTTTATTTACTTATTTATTTTATCCCTGCATCTATTCTATTCTTTCCCCTTTTGATTTTCTTATGAATTTTCTTTTAATTTCTTTCTTTTTCTTTCGTTTTTGACCTCCATCAATGCACCACAAATGACATTGAGTTGCATATAGCAACTTCAATGCATCACAGTGCAACAGTAACGGAATTCTCCAAATTCCAACAAACATTCTTTGCTCTGTGATTTTTTTTTTCTTCTCATCTCTACAATTTATGATCTGAAGAGGGCTAAATTCACTTTAACGATATGCGTCATTTTCTTTGATCATCATTTTGTCTTCGTTTACTCTCATTTCATTATCTCTATGCCTTATGTCCGACAGCATCACATGATCCTTCTGCATTTCCTTTTTTATTCTACATTATTTCCCCATTAATCTGTTTCATTGATTAATTTTGTTTGCTCATCTTGCTAGTTATAGTTTTCCCAAGCCCTGCGTTCATTTTATTTTACCCCTGTTTGCCATCACATTTTTTCATCCACGAATCTTCATTTTTGAATTGATCTTGTTTACTTGTTCACCGTAATATTTCATTCACTAAATTATTCCCTGTGCATCGATTCGATCTCTGACTGCATTTCTCTTTATGTCAATTTTTAAGAGTGTATTGTTTCAGTAATATGGTTACCTCCATTTTGCTTGATTTTATCTCATTACGTGTTTTAGTTTTCTGATCCAATACTGTGTTCATATCAATTACACCCTATCAGCTGTAAGTATGGGTTCTTTATCGTGTGTCTGTTAAATCCATAAGCATCAGCATGATATTTCACCTGCACTCTTTCTTTACCATGCATCCACATGTTAGCCTTTGGCATTTCATGATACATGTGCATCCTCTACAAATACCATCGTACATTGCCCACTTTTTATTCTGAGGTTCACAAAGAAATTTAGCATGGTTCAGTATGAGAATGTGACTAGGTGCTAAGTTTTACAACAAATCTTTGGGGATGGATTTCATGGGCACTTTTGGCTGCTAAGAGGGCAACAAAGGAGGAGGGAGAATTCGCTATATCCAGGAAATGGCTGCAAAGGTATCATCAGCATTGATACAATCCCGTGATTTGAATTCTAGGAAACTTGGCGTTCTGTCAAGAGGTGCATCAATCATTCTATGTATGAGGATTCGTCTCACTGATAAGTTTCAATAGTAAGATCTTCGTTTTCTCCCCTAGATTTTCCACTCTTGAGATTGGATCCTTGAAATGCCTCTGCGTGTCTTAGTGGAAGTCAGACAAACTGCAATTCAGATGCGGAATTTGAAGTTCCATCATATGCACAATCCTTTTATCTTCTGTTGACTGATTTACATAACGTATTCATTGGCCTTCCAATCATTGGCACAGCTCTAGTTCATGTTCAAAAGATGCTTGTCAATGTTGACAGAGGTGAAAATGTTGATCCAGAAATTTTATGTGAATCTCGCAAGTTCAGGATTGCAGTTGAAGGCTTGAGAGTTGCTTTAAATGATGCTGCTCGAACTCCTCTTAACAAAAGGGAAAAGGATTCAGGAAATCTGAGTTTTGCAGATCTTCCCCATGAAGAGAAGTGTCATGTTCTATTTGCTCAATCCCTTAAGAATCATGCGAGAAAGTTTGGATCCCTGGTAGCAATAGTTGATGTCAGTTGTTTAGCTGGCATTCGAAGGCATTGAAACACCTCTGTCCCTTCAGAGATTTCAGATTTAGCAGCTGAATGATTCACATTATATGAAGATGATGGAGAATTAGCTCTGGAGCACCATGCAGACAGGAAGAGGTTGTCAGCTGACAAACCTGTTGTGGTAGTTGGTGCCGGTGCAATTGCAATTTTAGGAGTCACCGCATTTCCCAAAGCCTTCTCTATGTCAAGCTTTGCTAAATTAATAACTTACAAAGTTCCAGTTACTCTAAAGATGGGGTTTGCACATGCACCAAGAGCAATTTCTGCACTTGGCAAAATTCCTGGCACCCCAAAGGTATTTGTTCCACTGAAGGTAATTGTATCAAGTGTTCAGGAACTCATATGTCTGCTACAAAAGTCGCAGCTTCTGCAGAGAAAATTCATGTTGTTGCCCATAGCATCTTTATGCTACTGCTGCACTTTTCTTCACAGTACAGCCTCCCTTCAAAGCACCCACAACTACATTAACCCCTCACATACACAATGCACAACTTCCATTGACTATGCATTAACCACAACATCACATGCACCCCATATTGTATTTTCCTGTTAATACTTACATACCTCCATGCCATCCATCTTGTCTGTTATATTTCCTACCCTTCATTTATCCATTTCATGTACATGTATATGCTTTTCCCACCTATAGCACCATGATTCACCTATACCCTGTCACAACATCTCCGTCTCACACCCACCTCATGTCTCTTTCCTTAGAGACAACCCACTCAATATCAATAAAATTTATGTTATGATTAGAAATAATGTATCTGTTTCTATGTCGAGTCAGCCTTAGAGTGTCATAGCTGAAATCTCAAACTCCAACAAATTGGGTGGTACACTGAACAGAGTTAGAGTTTGTGTCAACAATCTCTTGATGTCGTCTTTCAAATTGTGTCAAACTGAATCACCATCATGCTAGGATTCATGAATTCAAATGTTAGCTCGTTATATAGTTCATATGTATATTCTAGGGGTTAGTTAGTATTCATTTGTTTAAATTGTTATGAATAAAAACTCACATTAGGTAGCTCCATTGCATTCCCTATATTCAATTACCTGCTACCTACTAGGCAGCACCTCATTCACACATTTTGTTTCACTTCCCACCACACTTGTAATCACCACATTGTTACACACTAATGCCTTCATTTGTTGTTGCCACCCTACAACATATCATATCATTCCAAATATTCAGTGGTACGAATACCTTAGTTGTCACACCCATTCCACTTCCATACCCTATATCACTGCTGTTGTGGATTTCATCTGCCCCACTGCAATCATGCATATATGTATTCTAGGGCTGTCACAAAAATTTCACAGTTATTCAATCATCCATATATGTGTTCCAAGGCTGTCAAAAAAAAATCATAGTTGTTCAATCATGCATATATGTGTATTATGGCTGTCAAAAAAAAATTATAGTTATTAAATCAAGCATATATATGTTCTAAGGCTGTCAAATTTTTTTTATAGTGATTCAATCATGCATATATGTGTTCTAAGGTTGTCAAAAAAATTTCATAGTGATATAATCATGCATATATGTGTTCTGAGGCTGTCAAAACTTTTTTGTAGTGACTAAATCATGCATGTGTTCTAGGCATAAAAAAAAATTCATAGTGGTTCAGTCATGCATATATGTGTTCTAATGCTGTCAAAAACATTTCACAGTTATTCAATTATCCATATATGTGTTCTAAGGCTGTCAAAAAAATTTATAGTGATTCAATCAAATATATATGTGTTCTAAGGCTCTAAAAAAAAAATCATACTTATTCAATCATGAATATATGTGTTCTACTACTCTCAAAAAAATTTCATCGAGATTGAATCATGCTTACATGTGTTTTAAGGTTGTCAAAAAATTTCTTAGTGATTCAATCTATCATATATGTGTTCTACGACTGTCAAAAAAATTCAAATTCAATCATGCATATATGTGTTCTAAGGCTAACAAAAAAAATTCATAGTGATTCAATCAGGCATATATGTGTTCTAAGGCAATAAAAAAAAAATATTGAGTCAATCACACATATATGTGTTCTAAGGTTGTCAACAAATTTTCATAGCAATTCAATCATGCATACATGTGTTTTAAGGCTATCAAAATTTTTTTATAGTGATTCAATCATGCATATATATGTTGTAAGGTAGTCAAAAAATTTATATAGTGATTCAATCAAGCATATATGTGTTCCAAGGCAGTCAAATAAGTTTCATAGTGATTCCATTGTGCATATATGTTTTTAATGATATCTAAAAAATTTGAGAATTCTATCATACATATATGTGTTCTAAAACTGTCAAAAAAAATTCATAGTGTTCAGTCATGCATATATGTGTTCTAGGCTGTCAAAAAAAATTCGTAGTGATTAAAACACGCATATATATCTTCCAAGGCTGTCAAAAAAATTTCATAGAGATCCAATCATTCATATATGTGTTCTAAGGCTGTAAAAAAATTTTCATAGTGATTCAATCATGCATATATGTGTCCTGAGATTTGTAAAAAAAAATCATAGTGATTCAATAATGCATATATGTTTTCTACGGTTGTCAAAAAAATTCATAGTGATTCATCCATGCATATGTGTTATAATGCTGCCAAAAAAAATTCTTAGAGATTCAATCATGCATATACGGGTTCTAAGGCTATCAAAAAAATTTCATGGTGATTCAATCATGCATATATGTGTTGTAAGGCTGTCAAAAAAATTTCAAATTCAATCATGCATATATGTGTTCTAATGCTGTCAAAAAAATTTCATACTGATTCAATCATGCACATATGTGTTCGAGTGCTGTAAAAAAAAATTCATTGAGATTCAATCATTTATATATGTGTTCGAAGGCTGTAAAAAAAAATCATACTGATTCAATCATGCATATATGTGTTATAATTTTGTCAAAAAAAATCATAGTGATTCAATCATCCATATAAGTGTTCTAAGGCAGTAAAAAAAAATTCATAGTGATTCAATCATGCATATATGTGTTCTAATGCTGTAAAAAAAATTTGTAGTGATTCAATCATTCATATATATGTTCAAAGGCTATCACGAAAATTTCATAGTGATTTAGTCATGCATATATTTGTTCTAAGGCTAACAAAAAAATTTGAGAGATTATATCATACATATATGTCTTCTAAGGCTGTTCAAAAAATTTCATAGTGATTTAGTCATAAATATATCTATTCTATTGTGAAATCCCCAAATTTTCCAAAAAAATCCAAAAATTTTCCTTTTTGCCCCTGGGCCCATCTTTTAAATAATCAGGTCAATTTCTAATCAAATCTCCATTCATTTCTCAGATTCACTGGAATCCAGACTTAAATTTTTACTTCTGACCCAATTTCTGATCCAAATTGGATATCTCGATCCAATTCTGATCCTGAATCTCTTCTTTCTCAAAAAAATCAATTTCTTCCTATTTTCTCGAGGTTTTTCTCAATTCAGGGTCCAAACCCAATCCAAAATCCGAATTTTAAAGCTTTATCAAAAACTCTGGATCCAGATCCATTTTGAAACAATTATGTTATTCCAAAAGCCTCATTTTTTAAAAACTTCAAGATTTCAAATTAAGTATTTTCAAAAAGACCTCATCTGGATCCCATCTTCTAAAAACCTCGGGTTTTCCCTCGCATTCTTCTCACATTTTCCCTCAAAAATATCTTTTTAGAAAAACAACCTTTTCCCCTCTTTTTGAATTTTTTTATAAAAGAGCCCTCCCATGCAAAAATTTGGAAAGAGAGAGGGACCCGTTTTAAAAAATTTATAACGACCCTCCACCCTCTCTCGATCCCTCTCCCGATCATGCGCCCTCTTCTTCCTCCCCCGCTCATCTCCAACTGCCATCCTTCCTGATTCTTCCTTCTCCCCCTTTAAAAGAAGCACGAAGGGGAAGAACTCACCATCCGTTTTCACCTCAGCACCCCGCTTCTTCACACATCTTCTCATCCCCTTCTCCTTCTTCTTTTTTCGGGCATTACGGAAAGAAGATCGGCTCTGCAGCAAAAGCCTTCTTCATCCCCTTTGCTCTCTGCTATCTACCTCCAGAGTTCCAATATATCCACTATATATCAGAGGCTTTTGCTCCTTCCCCAAATTGAAGCTCCATCAAATCGGGAATCATTCAAGAAGCCGATCTGCAGAATGTCCTTTCGTTTCAGTTGAGCCAAGCTTCCAATCCTAGCAATAACAGTAAGCCAGAGCGCCACTTTTCTCCTTCCTCCTTCAAAACTTTGCAAAACTGAGGTAAGTCGCCGTGCATCTTTCCTCCTCCCTTTCACAGTTTATTCACCGATTTCTTTGATCTTCACGGTTTTAAACACATGTTTATAGTTTAATTTTTTTTTTTAGCCTTCGTTATCCGTTTACACATTTCTCTTTATCTACATTTCAATTTATAGTGTTTTCTGTTTCAGGGGTGCTCTTCAGTTTTGGTTTAATACTTTCCCTTATATTTTGATGATCGACGATGCCTTGCAATGGCATCGTCGATTCATCTGGTTTGGAACTTCAGATTTTATTTACTTATTTATTTTATCCCTGCATCTATTCTATTCTTTCCCCTTCTGATTTTCTTAAGAAGTTTCTTTTAATTTCTTTCTTTTTCTTTCGTTTTTGACCTCCATCAATGCACCACAGATGACATTGAGTTGCATATAGCAACTTCAATGCATCACCGTGCAAGAGTAACAGAATTCTCCAAATTCCAAAAAACATTCTCTGCTCTACGATATGTGCCCTTTTCTTTGATCATCATTTTGTCTTCGTTTACTCTCATTTCATTATCTCTATGCCTTACGTCCGGCAGCATCACATGATCCTTCTGCATTTCCTTTTTTATTCTACATTATTTTCCCATTAATTTGTTTCATTGATTAATTTTGTTTGCTCATCTTTCTAGTTATAGTTTTCCCAAGGCATGCATTCATTTTATTTTACCCCTGTTTGCCATCACATTTTTTTCATCCACGAATCTTCGTTTTTGAATTGATCTTGTTTACTTGTTGACCGTAAAATTTCATTCACTACATTATTCCCTGTGCATCAATTTGATCTCTGTCTGCATTTCTCTTTATGTCAATTTTTAAGAGTGCATTGTTTCAGTAATATGGTTACCTCCATTTTGCTAGATTTTATCTCATCACATGTTTTAGTTTTTTGATCCAATATTGTGTTCATATCAATTACACCCTATCAGCTGTAAGTATGGGTTCTTTATCGTGTGTCTGTTAAATCCATAAGCATCAGCATGATATTTCACCTGCACTCTTTCTTTACCATGCATCCACATGTTAGCCTTTGGCATTTCATGATACATGTGCATCCTCTACAAATACCATCGTACATTGCCCACTTTTTATTCTGAGGTTCACAAAGAAATTTAGCATGGTTCAGTATGAGAATGTGACTAGGTGCTAAGTTTTACAACAAATCTTTGGGGATGGATTTCATGGGCACTTTTGGCTGCTAAGAGGGCAACAAAGGAGGAGGGAGAATTCGCTATATCCAGGAAATGGCTGCAAAGGTATCATCAGCATTGATACAATCCCGTGATTTGAATTCTAGGAAACTTGGCGTTCTGTCAAGAGGTGCATCAATCATTCTATGTATGAGGATTCGTCTCACTGATAAGTTTCAATAGTAAGATCTTCGTTTTCTCCCCTAGATTTTCCACTCTTGAGATTGGATCCTTGAAATGCCTCTGCGTGTCTTAGTGGAAGTCAGACAAACTGCAATTCAGATGCGGAATTTGAAGTTCCATCATATGCACAATCCTTTTATCTTCTGTTGACTGATTTACATAACGTATTCATTGGCCTTCCAATCATTGGCACAGCTCTAGTTCATGTTCAAAAGATGCTTGTCAATGTTGACAGAGGTGAAAATGTTGATCCAGAAATTTTATGTGAATCTCGCAAGTTCAGGATTGCAGTTGAAGGCTTGAGAGTTGCTTTAAATGATGCTGCTCGAACTCCTCTTAACAAAAGGGAAAAGGATTCAGGAAATCTGAGTTTTGCAGATCTTCCCCATGAAGAGAAGTGTCATGTTCTATTTGCTCAATCCCTTAAGAATCATGCGAGAAAGTTTGGATCCCTGGTAGCAATAGTTGATGTCAGTTGTTTAGCTGGCATTCGAAGGCATTGAAACACCTCTGTCCCTTCAGAGATTTCAGATTTAGCAGCTGAATGATTCACATTATATGAAGATGATGGAGAATTAGCTCTGGAGCACCATGCAGACATGAAGAGGTTGTTAGCTGACAAACCTGTTGTGGTAGTTGGTGCCGGTGCAATTGCAATTTTAGGAGTCACCGCATTTCCCAAAGCCCTCCCTGTGTCAAGCTTTGTTAAATTAATAACTTACAAAGTTCTAGTTACTCTAAAGATGGGGTTTGCACATGCACCAAGAGCAATTGCTGCACTTGGAAAAATTCCTGGCACCCCAAAGGTATTTGTTCCACTGAATGTAATTGTATCAGGTGTTCAGGAACCCATATGTCTGCTACAAAAGTCGCAGCTTCTGCAGAGAAAATTCATGTTGTTGCCCATAGCATCTTAACGCTACTGCTGCACTTTTCTTCACAGTACAGCCTCCCTTCACAGCACCCACAACTACATTAACCCCTCACATCCACAATGCACAACTTCCATTGACTATGCATCAGCCACAACATCACATGCACCCCCTGTTGTATTTTCCTGTTAATACTTACATACCTCCATGCCTTCCATCTTGTCTGTTATATTTCCTACCCTTCATTTATCCATTTCATCTACATGTATATGCTTTTCCCACCTATAGCACCATGATTCACCTATACCCTATCACAACATCTCCGTCTCACACCCACCTCATGTCTCTTTCCTTAGAGACAGCCCACTCAATATCAATAAAATTTATGTTATGATTAGAAATAATGTATTTGTTTCTATGTCGAGTCAGCCTTAGAGTGTCATAGCTGAAATCTCAAACTCCAACAAATTGGGTGGTACACTGAACAGAGTTAGAGTTTGTGTCAACAATCTCTTGATGTCGTCTTTCAAATTATGTCAAACTGAATCACCATCATGCTAGGATTCATGAATTCAAATGTTAGCTCGTTATATAGTTCACATGTATATTCTAGAGGTTAGTTAGTATTCATCTGTTTATATTGTTATGAATAAAAACTCACATTAGGTAGCTCCATTGCATTCCCTATATTCAATTACCTGCTACCTGCTAGGCAGCACCTCATTCACACATTTTTTTTCACTTCCCACCACACTTGTAATCACCACATTGTTACACACTAATGCCTTCATTTGTTGTCGCCACCCTACAGCATATCATATCATTCCAAATATTCGGTGGTATGAATACCTTAGCTGTCACACCCATTCCACTTCCATACCCTATATCACTGCGGCTGTGGATTTCATCTGCCCCACTGCATCCCTTACTACCCCAATCACTCATATATACACAACAACACTCTATGCTACATTTCTTTATTACACCCTTTTACCATAAGTTAATCACCTGCATATAGCCTTCCATACACTTCACTTTCCGCACCACCTTCACTTACCATTCACAACACAGCATTCCTTGATAGCACTCTGCTGCAAGTCAACCTTGTAGCCGCCTGTGATCCTTACCAATTTCAGCATTAATATGACATTAGCTATTACATTCAGGCTTCACCTTCATCGCACTACATAATTTCGTAGTAATGGTGCCTTTGCATAGTCACTGTAGCTACTTCCCCATTTCGTATTTGCATGGCATCTCATTGGTCATTTTACCTCATATCATTGAATTCCTTGTATATTATATACATATTTGCGTTTTTCATGAGTATGTATAACATACATTTCAGTTCCAAAATAATCCTTCAGTCTTCCTTTTCTGTGATTTGCCTCATGATAACCTTGTTTTGCAGAGATGTATGAAAAGAAAATACATTGATTCCCTCTCTTAGATTGAGATTCCACCATTCCAATTTGAGTTGAATAATTGTAATAGCTAGATCATAATGAGAATTTACATTTCAAGCACTAGATTAGAATGTATGAGCATACATATCTTAGAAATTGCTTGTTTCATATCATTTTCCTCTTTTATTTCAAAAATTCACAAATGGGAACACGAATGACACATGCACCATTCTAATAAAAGGTGATTAAATCCTAAGTTGATGACTTGCATCAATGGCCATAGTCAAGGTGTGAACAAAACTTAGGATTTCCATCTTTTATGGAATAACATCGGATCCACACTGGATCTTCTTTTCAAAAATCATCATGTTTCTAAATATTTTTCTCCTTTATGAGAGTTTAACTTAAAATTAACTCAAAATGTATATCAATGGCCATAGTCAGGATATATTGAGAGTTAATTTCATTTTAAACTCTATAAATGCACCAAAATGTGTTTTATTCTTCACTTGAACTTAAATATGATTATTATATAATACATTTTATGACCATAGTCAGAAATGTATTATATCTTCAATCTTATTTCAATTCATTTAAAGAATGAAATGTGCTTTTCAAAACTGCATTTTTAAATTCTTTGATTCATTTCATCATTTAGGATAGAATTTCATCATATTTTCAAGATTCTTTTTCAAAATTCGAAGTGATTTTGAGACAATTCTTCAAATATCTTCTTCAATTTTTATTCATAAATTCAAATTCATCTTCGTATCCTCAATTCTATTTTACTTCAAAATTCAAAAATTCAATATCCCAATTTCAAAGTTCAATTTAACTTTGAAATTTCAAATACAAAAATTCAATTTCCAACTCAAATCAAATTTCAGAGTTCAATTGAACTTTGAAATTCCAAATTCATTTCCAGGATCATAATCCAATTTCAAATTTAATTTAATCAAATCTCAAAGTTCAATTCAACTTTGAAACTTCCAGATTCATCTCCCGACTTCAATATTCAAGTTTGAAAATCAAGTTTTATTCTTTATCCTTCCTTTCAAATTTCAAAAGTCGATTTAGGGTCTCTCAGATCCAATTCCATGTTTCATCTGGATTTCCAAAATCCAATTCTATATTCAAATTTCATATGGATTTTCAAAATCCAGATCCATCTTCTAAATTCCATCTTGGATTCCAGACTCCAAATCCAACTCCATTTAGGATTCCAGATTTCGGATTCAACTCCATCTTGGATTCCAGACTTCGGATCCAATTCCATTTAGGATTCTAGATTCAACTCCATCTTGGATTTCAGACTTCGGATCCAATTCCATTTAGAATTCTAGATTTCAGATTCAAATCCATCTTGAAATGCAGACGTAAAAATTCAATTCTGTTTTCAAATTCCACCTAGACCCAAGATCCATTCTGATTTCAAACTTTAAATCTAGAATTCCACTCCATTTCTCAAATACCATCTTGACTTTCAATCCATTTTTTTTGAAGTCTATATTCATTTTCAAATCTCCCTTCTTCAAATTCAGGTTCATCTCAATCTTTGATTATTTCAAAACTCAAGATCTATTCTAAATCTTAAAGTTAGAAAAATCTAACTTCTCCAAGTCCATCTTCAACTTTCAAAAACCATTTCTTCACAAATATTCTCAAATTCATTTAAACAATCACTTGGAAAAATCTCACTGTTTTTTTCAAGAGCATACATCTTTTGCATTTACACAAGCATGATTCTTTGTGCATTCTTAGATTTAGAATAAATTCTTAGACAATATTAAGGCAAAGCAAAAAGACATAAATTCGATCCTTGGTTCGATTACCTCTGGTAAAGGTGTCAGGAACGGTCGAACCTCGTACTGACGAGCGAGCCTCGTCTCCCTTTTCCTACAAATATTTCAAAAATAGAGGTGAGTAATCTTTCAAAATCTTTTCAAAATTAAGGTCAAGTGAGACCTTCGCAGAAGAGTTCCTCTCTCTTCTTTCTTTTCTATTCTCTCTTCTTTTCTGTCTATTATTTCCCCTTCAAATAAGGGAAATAAAGGCTAGAAAGGAAAAGAGAAGGAAGAGAGAGAAACCAAGAGGAAAAATTTTGTGATGATCACAGAAGTTGGCGACCGTGATGGGATGCGTCTTCATCCGGTTGAATTTGTGCCTTTGCTTTGCTTTGATATTGTCTAAGTCTTTATTCTTCAAATGTCAGCTTCATTTTCAAGCAAACCTCAGAAGCCTAGACTCTGTGCTAGCTGACATAATGCATATAGGATTTAAGTATGGTTTGGTAGGACCATATTGAGGAGATTTATGCATGCTCACTTAGACTTAGGTCTGAAATACAACTCTCCTCAATTCTAGGGATTGAATGCAAACAATGTATGCAAGTGTATGCTTCTCTTCATTTAAATTCTATCTCTTTAGGACTTGCATTAGAGCTTTCTGGTTTTATTGCATGTTGAGCATATTTTTGAAAACATCCCTACCTATATTGTCCTGGTCTTCACGTTGCTGGGCTGTCTCACTGAACCATAGTTTGGGAGAGAGCCTCACAACTAGACCACTTATTTGGGTTAGCACCCCCCTACCACGTACCTAAGGGCCATAGTTCGAGGTATATCGGTAGGTGCTCAAGGATGTTAGGAAACCATTACCTTAGAACCGGAGAAATATTTTATATGCCATGTACTTCGAGCTTCAGCTTGAGTATATCAGCATAGCTTGATTTTAATCAGATGATCTGAACCATAGAGTTAGGATTAAGGACCTACGAGTCATTTCAAATATTGCATTTAGAGTCGGCTTCTAGGGAGTGCTATTTTGTGCATCATTGCTTATATAATTTGATTCTTTTGTAAATTCTTATTTTTCAAAAACCCTGGATGTGTATTTTACAAAAATTCTTTTATTTTTCAAAATCCAGGGTTGTATATTTCTCATTCTTTATTCTTTCATAAATTTTTAAAACCTTGGACATTCTTTTAAGTTTTTCCTATATCTTTCAAAAGTCTAGGCGTATTTTTTCTTCTTTTGTTCTGATTTATTTAATTCTTTTGATCCTGACTGCAATTTTTTAAAATATTCAGGTCTTGTCATCCCTCGTCAAATATGTCTTCAAAATTTTATTTTTCTCATCCAAGATCTCCTTTATCAAGAAATCTCCTCTCAAATGTTTTAAAAATCTCCTTCATCGTCTCTATTTTTCCCAAAAAAAAAATCCCCAAAGTCTTAACCCTTCCTTTATTCTACGGAAAACATCAAGCTTTCCATCATGGTTCAAACGAGAGCAGGAAGAAGAGCAGCTTAGCAAGGCAATGACAGCGAAGTGGAGGAAGTGAACTCTCCCAGATTGTCCCAAAGACATTATTCAGAAGAGGATGATGTCGACCCAGCAATGTACAAGATATTCCAAAAGATGACGGCAAAAATGATGTCCGAACAAGCTGGAGCAGGTTCAAAGAAGACATCCTCTAAGAACAAGATCAAGAGAAAGCCAGTAAAGAATCATGTCAGGATCAACAAGAGGAAAGTTCAGCAGGACAACACCTCTGAAGGTACAGGATCAGCAGAGGAGGATTCCGAGGAAGAACAATTTGTGTTCGTACCAAGACATCTGCGACAACCCAAGAAGGTGGCAGAAGAGCCTGAATCAGTAAACAAGCCTAGAGATGGGGTCCTGGCAGAAGATTCAATTCAAGCATTGTTCTTCCTCAGAATCCTCCATGCATATATGTGTTCTAAGGCTATCAAAAAAATTTCATAGTGATTCAATCATGCCTATATGTGTTCTAAGGCTATCAAAAAAAATTTATAGAGATTTAATCATGCACATATGTGTTCTAAGGTTGTCAAAAAAAAATCATAGTGATTCAATCATGCAAATACGTCTTCTAAGGCTGTCAAATAAATTTCAAATTCAATCATGCATATATGTATTCTAATGCTGTAAAAAAAAATTAATAGTGATTCAATCTTGCATATATATGTTCTAAGGATATCAAAAAAATGTCATAGTGATTCAATCATACATATATATGTCTTCTATTGCTGTAAAAAAAAAATCATAATGATTCAATCATGCATATAAGTGTTCTAATGCTATCAAATTTTTTTATAGAGATTCAATTATGCATATGTGTTCTAAGGCTGTCAAAAAAAAAATCATAGTGATTCAATCATGCATATATGTGTTCTATGGCTGTCAAAAAATGTCATAGTGATTCAATCATGCATATATGTGTTCTAAAGCTGTAAAAAAAAATTATAGTGACTCAATCATGAATATATGTGTTCTAAGGCAGTCAAATTTTTTTTGTAGTGATTCAATTATGCATATATCTGTTCTAAGGCTGTCAAATAAATTTCTAATTCAATCATGCATGCATGTGTTCTACGGCTGTAAAAAAAAATTCATAATGATTCAATCATGCATACAAGTGTTCTAATGCTCTGGAAAAAAATTGTAGTTATTCAATCATGCGCAAATGTGTTCTAAGGCTATCAAAAAAAATTCATAATGATTCAATCATGCATATATGTGTTCTAAGGAAGTCATAAAAATTTCGTAGTGATTCAAGCTTGTATATATCTGTTCTAAGGCTGTCAAAAAAAATTATACCATTATTCAATCATGCATATATTTGTTCTAAGGTTGTCAAAAAAATTTCATAGTGACTCAATCATTTATATATGTGTCCTAGGCTGTGAAAAAAAATTCATAGTGACTTAATCATGCATATATATGTTTTAAGGCTGTAAAAAAAAATTCATAGTGATTCAATCATCTATATATGTGTTCTAGGCTTTCAAGTTTTTTTTTTGTGATTCAATCATGCATATATGTGTTCTAAGGCTATCAAAAAAAATTCATAAAGATTAAATCAGTCACATATGTGTTCTAAGGCTATCAAAAAAAATTCATAGTGATTCTATCATGCATATATATGTCCTATAGATGTCAAAAAAAAATCATAGAGATTCAATTATGCATATGTTTGTTCTACAGTTGTCAACAAATTTTTATAGTGATTCAATAATGCATATATGTGTTCAAAGGCTGTCAAATTTTTTTTTAGTGATTCAACCATGCTTATATGTGTTCAAAGGCTATCACAAAAATTTCATAGTGATTCAATCATGAATATAATTGTTCTAAGGCTATCATAAAAATTTCATAGTGAATCAATCATGTATATGTGTTCAAAGGCTCTCAAAAAAATTAGATAGTGATTCAATGTTGCATATATGTGTTCTAAGGCTATCAAAAAAAATTCATAGAGGTTCAATCATGCATATATGTGTCCTTATCCTATCAAAAACATTGATAGATATTCAATCATGCATATATCTGCTCCAAGGGTGTCAAAAAAATTTCATAGCGACTCAATCATGCATATATGTGTTCTAGGCTGTCAAAAAAAATTCATAGTGATTCAATCATGCATATATGTGTTCTAAGGCGGTCAAAAAAAAATCATAGTGATTTAATCATTCATACTTGTGATATAAGGCTATCAAAAAAATTTCATAGTGATTCAATCATGCATATATTTGTTATAAGGTTGTCAAGAAAATTTCATAGAGATTCAATCATGTATATATGTGTTCTAAGGCTGTGAACAAAATTTCATAGTGAATCAATCATGCATATATGTATTCTAAGGCTGTCAAAAAAAAATCAAATTCAATCATGCATATATGTATTCTAATGTTGTAAAAAAAAATTATTGGGATTCAATCATGCATATATAGGTTCTAAGGCTGTCAAAAAACTTTAGTAGTGATTCTATCATGAGGATATGTGTTCTAAGGCAGTTAAAAAAATCTCATAGTGATTCAATAAAGCATATATGCTTCTTATGGCTGTCAAAAATAATTCAGAGTGATTCAATCATGCATATATGTGTTCTAAGGCTGTCAAAAAAATCTCATTATGATTCAATCATGCATATATGTGTTTTAATGCTGTCAAAGTTTTTTTATAGGGATTCAATCATGCATATATGTGTTCTAAGGCTGTCAAAAAAATTTCATAGTGATTCAATGATGCGTACATGTGTTTTAAGGCTGTCAAAAAAATGTCATAGTGATTCAATCATGCATATATGTGTTCTAAGTCTATGAATTTTTTTTATAGTGATTCACTTATGCTTATATGTGTTTTAAGACTGTCAAAAAAAATTCCTAGTGCTTCAATCATGCATATATATGTTCTAAGGCTGTCAAATAAATTTCAAATTCAATCATGCATATATGTGTTCTAAGGCTATCAAAAAAAAATCATAGGGATTTAGTCATGCATATATGTGTTCTAAGGCTGTCAAAAAAATTGGAGAGATTCTAACATACAGATATGTGTTCTATGGCGGTCAAATTTTTTTTATAGTGATTCAACCATGCATATATATGTTCTAAGGAAGTCAAAAAAAGTATTTAGTGATTCAATCATGTATTAATGTGCACTAAGGCTGTCAAATAAATTTCATAGTGATGCAATCGTGCATATATGTGTTCTAATGCTATCAAGAAAAATATGAGAGATTCTATCATACATATGAGTTCTAAGGCTATGAAAAAAAATTCATAGTGATTCAGTGATGCATATACGTGTTCTAGGCTGTCAAAAAAATTTCATAGTGATCCAATCATTCATATATGTGTTCCAAGGCAGTCAAATAAAAAATCACAGTGATTGAATCATGCATATTCGTGCCCTAAGGTTGTCAAAAAATTTATAGTGATTCAATAATGCATATATGTGTTCTACAGTTGTCAATTTTTTTTATAGTGATTCAACCATGCATATATGTGTTCTAATGCTGTCAAAAAAGTTTCATAGAGATTCAATCATACATATATGTGTTCTCAGGCTATCAAAAAAATTTCATAGTGATTCAATCATGCATATATGTGTTCTAATGTTGTCAAAAAAACTCCATAGAGATTCAATCATGTATATATGTGTTTGAAGGCTGTCAAAAAAATTTCATATTGATTTAATCATGCATATATGTGTTCTAATGTTGTCAAAAAGATTTCATAGAGATTCAATCATCCATGTATGTGTTCTAAGGCTGTCAAAAAAAAATTCATAGTCATTCAATCATGCATATATGTGTTCAAAGGCTGTCAATCAAAAATATATAGTTATTAAATCTTGCATATATGTGTTCTAGGGATGTCAAAAAAATTCACGGTCATTTAATAATGCATATATGTGTTCTAAGGCTGTCAAACAAAATTTTATAGTTATTCAATCTTGCATATATGTGTTCTAAGGCTATAAAAAAAAATTCATAGTGATTCAATCATGAATATATGTGTCCTAATGCTGTCAAAAATATATGATGGAAATTCAATAATGCATATATGTGTTCTAAGGCTGTCAAAAAAATTTAATAGTGATTCAATCATGTATGTATGTGTTCTAGACTTTAAAAAAAAATTATAGTGATTCAATCATGCATATATATGTTCTAAGGCTGTCAAAAAAATTTCATAGTGATTCAATCATTCATATATGTCTTCTAAGGCTTTAAAAAAAAACATATCGATTCTATGATGCATATATGTGTCCTACTATTGTAAAAAAAGTTTCATATTGATTCAATCATTCATATTTGTGTTCTATGGCTGTCAAAAAAAATTTATAGTGAGTTAATCAGGCATATATGTGTTCTAAGGTTGTCAAAAAAATTTCATAGCAATTCAATCATTGATATATGTGTTCTAAGGCTGTCAAACAAAATTATATAGTTATTCAATCTTGTATATATGTGTTATAAGGATGTCAAAAAAATTTCATAGTGATTCAGTATTTTATATATGTGTTCTAAGACGTTCAAAAAAATTCATAGTGATTCAAGCATTCATATATGTGTTATAATGCTGTCAAAAATATTTTATGGAAAATCAATCATGCATATATATCTTCTAAGGCTCACAAACAAAATTATATAGTTATTCAATCTTGCATATACATGTTCTATACTTTAAAAAAAAATTTATATTGATTCAATCATGCATATATATGTTGTAAGGCTGTCAAAAAAATTTCATAGTGATTCAATCATTCATATCTGTTTTCTAAGGCTGTCAAAAAAATTTCATAGTGATTCAATCATGCATATACGTGTTCTAGGCTGTCAAAAAAATTTCATAGTGATTGAATCATTCATATATGTGTTCTAAGGCTGTCAAAAAAATTTCCTAGTGATCCAATCATTCATATATGTGTTCTAAGGCTATAAAAAAAAAATCGTAGTGATTCAATCATGCATATTTGTGCCCAAAGGTTGTCAAAAAAAAATTATAGTGATTCAATAATGCATATGTGCTCTACATCTATCAAAAAAATTTCATAGTGATTCAACCATGCATATATGTGTTCTAATGCTGTAAAAAAAAATTCATAGAGATTCAATCATGCATATATGTGTTCTAAGGCTATCAAAAATTTTTTATAGCGATTCAATGATCCATATATGTGTTGTAATGCTGTAAAAAAACTTCATAGAGATTCAATCATGTATATATGTGTTTGAAGGCTGTCCAAAAAGTTTCGTACTGATTTAATAATGCATATATGTGTTCTAATGTGTTAAAAAAATTTCATAGTGATTCAATCATCCATATATGTGTTCTATGGCTGTCGAAAAAAAAATCATAGTTATTCAATAATGCATATATCTGTTCTAAGGCTGTCAAACAAAATTATATAGTTATTCAATCATGCATATATGGGTTCTAAGGCTATCAAAAAAATTTTATAGTGATTCAATGATCCATATATGTGTTGTAATGCTGTAAAAAAAATTCATAGAGATTCAATCATGTATATATGTGTTCGAAGGCTGTCCAAAAAATTTCGGACTGATTTAATAATGCATATATGTGTTCTAATGTGTCAAAAAAATTTCATAGTGATTCAATCATCCATATATGTGTTCTATGGCTGTCAAAAAAAATTCATAGTTATTCAATAATGGATATATCTGTTCTAAGGTTGCCAAACAAAATTATATAGTTATTCAATCATGCATATATGTGTTCTAAGGCTATCAAAATTTTGTTATAGTGATTCAATGATCCATATATGTGTTGTAATGCTGTAAAAAAACTTCATAGAGATTCAATCATGTATATATCTGTTTGAAGGCTGCTCAAAAAATTTCGTACTGATTTAATAATGCATGTTTGTGTTCTAATGTGTCAAAAAAAATTCATAGTGATTCAATCATCCATATATGTGTTCTAAGGCTGTCAAAAAAAATCATAGTTATTCAATACTGCATATATGTGTTCTAAGGCTGTCAAACAAAATTATATAGTTATTCAATCTTGCATATTTGTGTTCTAAGGCTGTTAAATTTTTTTTATAGTGATTCAATCATGCATATATGTGTTCTAAGGTTGTCAAAAAAATTTCATAGTGATCCAATCATGCATATATGTGTTCTAAGGCTGGCAAAAAAATTTCATAGCGATTGAATCATGCATATATGTGCTCTAATGCAGTAAAAAATTTGTATTGATTCAATCATGCATATATGTGTTAGAAGGCTGTGCAAAAAAAATCATAGTGATTATGTCTTTCATATATGGGTTCTAAGTCTGTCATAAAAATTTCATAGTCATTCAATCATGCATATATGTTTTCTACGCTGTCAAAAAAAATTCATAGTGATTCAATCATGCATATATGTGTTCTAAGGCAGTAAAAACAAATTCATAGTGATTTAATCATTCATACATGTGTTATACGGCTTTCAAAAAAAATTTATAGTGATTCAATCATGCATATATGTGTTCTAAGGCTGTCAAAAATATTTCATAGAGATTTGATCACGCATATATGTGTTCTAAGGCTGTGAACAAAATTTCATAGTGATTCAATCATGCATATATGTATTCTAAAGGTGTAAAAAAAAATTCAAATTCAGTCATGCATATATGTATTCTAATGTTGTCAAAAAAAATTAGTGGGATTCAATCATGCATATATAGGTTCTAAGGCTGTCAAAAAAAATTAATAGTGAGACTATCATGAATATATGGGTTCTAAGGCTGTCATAAAAATTTCATAGTCATTCAATCATGCATATATGTGTTCTAGGCTGTCAAAAAAAATTCATAGTGATTCAATCATGCATATATGTGTTCTAAGGCAGTCAAAAATATTTCATAGAGATTTAATCATGCATATATGTGTTCTAAGGTTGTGAACAAAATTTCATAGTGATTCAATCAAACATATACTTATTCTAACGCTGTAAAAAAAATCAAATTGAATCATGCATATATGTATTCTAATGTTGTCAAAAAAAATTTATTGGGATTCAATCATGCATATATAGGTTCTAAGGCTGTGAAAAAAATTTAATAGTGATTCTATCATGATTATATGTGTTCTAAGGAAGTTAAAAAAATCTCATAGTGATTCAATCATGCATATATGCTTCTTATGTCTGTCAAAAAAAATTCAAAGTGATTCAATCATGCATATATGTGTGCTAAGGCTGTCAAAAAAATCTCATTATGATTCAATCATGCATATATGTGTTTTAATGCTCTCAAATTTTTTTTATAGTGATTCAATCATGCATATATGTGTTCTAAGGCTGTCAAAAAAAATTTATAGTGATTCAATGATGCATATATGTGTTCTAAGTCTGTCAAAAAAATATCATAGTAATTCAATCAGGCATATATGTGTTCTAAGGCTGTCAATTTTTTTTTATAGTGATTCACTTATGCATATATGTGTTCTAAGGCTGTCAAAAAAAATTCCTAGTCATTCAATCATGCATATATATGTTCTAAAGCTGTCAAATAAATTTCAAATTCAATCATGCATATATGTGTTCTAAGGCTATCAAAAAAAATCATAGGGATTTTGTGATGCATATATGTGTTCTAAGGTTGTCAAAAAAATTGGAGAGATTCTAAAATACATATATGTGTTGTATGGCCGTCAAATTTTTTTATAGTGATTTAACCATGCGTATATATGTTCTAAGGATGTCAAAAAAAATATACATTGAATCAATCATGCATATATGTCTTCTAAGGCTGTCAAGTAAATTTTATAGTGACGCAATCGTGCATATATGTGTTCTAAAGCTATCAATAAAAATTCGAGAGATTCTATCATATATATGTGGTCTAAGGCTGTAAAAGAAAATTCATAGTGATTCATTTATGCATATACGTGTTCTATGCTATCAAAAAAATTCATAGTGATTGAATCATGCAAATAAGTGTTCTAACGCTGTAAAAAAAAAATCATAGTGATTGAATCAAGCATATTTGTGCTCTAAGGTTGTCAAAAAAAAATTATAGTGATTCAATAATGCATATATGTGTTCTACAGTTGTCAAAAAATCTTCATAGTGATTCAACCATGCATATATGTGTTCTAATGCTGTGAAAAAAGTTTCATAGAGATTCAATAATACATATATGTGTTCTAAGGCTATCAAAAAAATTTCATAGTGATTCAATCATAATTATATGTGTTCTAATGCTGTCAAAAAAACTTCCTAGAGATGCAATCATGTATATATGTGTTCTAAAGCTGTCGAAATAAATTCATACTGATTTAATCATTTGTATATGTGTTCTAATACTGTCAAAAAAAATTCTTAGTGATTCAATCATCCATGTATGTGTTATAAGGCTGCCAAAAAAAAAAATCATAGTCATTCAATAATGAATATATATATTCTAAGGTTGTCAAACAAAATTATATAGTTATTCAATCTTGGATATGTAATCTAAGGATGTCAAAGAAATTCATGGTCATTCAATAATGCATATATGTGTTCTAAGGCTGTCAAACAAAATTTTATAGTTAGTCAATCTTGCATTTATATGTTCTAAGGCTATCAAAAAAATTCGTAGTGATTCAGTCATGCATATATGTGTCCTAATGCTGTCAAAAATATTTGATTGAAATTCAATAATGCATATATGTGTTCTAAGGTTGTCAAAAAAATTTCATAGTGATTCAATCATGTATGTATTTGTTCTAGGCTTTTAAAAAAAATTATAGTGATTCAATCAGGCATATATATGTTCGAAGGCTATCAAAAAAATTTCATAGTGATTCAATCATTCATATATGTGTTCTAAGGCTGTAAAAAAAAACATAGTGATTCTATGATGCATATATCTGTTCTACTGTTGCCAAAAAAATTTCACATTGATTCAATTATTCATATTTGTGTTCTAAGGTTGTCAAAAAAATTTCATAGTGAGTCAATCATGCATATATGTGTTTTAAGGTTGTCAAAAAATTTTCATAGCGATTCAAGCATCCATATATGTGTTCTAAGGCTGTCAAAAAAAAATCATAGTTATTCAATAATGCATATATGTGTTCTAAGGCTGTCAAACAAAATTATAAAGTTACTGAATCGTGCATATATGTGTTATAAGGATGTCAAAAAAAATTCATAGTGATTCAGTCATTTATATATGTGTTCTAAGGCTGTCAAAAAAAATTCAAAGTGATTGAATCATTCATATATGTGTTATAATGCTGTCAAAAATATTTTATGGAAAATCAATCATGTATATATGTGTTCTAAGGCTGTCAAACAAATTAATATAGTTATTCAATCTTGCATATATGTGTTCTAAGGCTGTCAAAAAAATTTCATAGTGATTCAATCATTCATATATGTGTTCCAAGGCTGTCAAAAAAAATTCATAGTGATTCAGTGATGCATATACGTGTTCAAGGCTGTCAACAAAATTTTATAGTGATTGGATCATGCAAATATGTGTTCTAAGGCTGTCCAAAAAATTTCATAGTGATCCAATCATTCATATATGTGTTCTAAGGCTATAAAAAAAATTCATAGTGATTCAATCATGCATATTTGTGCCCTAGGGTTGTCAAAAAAAAAATTATAGCGATTGAATAATGCATATGTGCTCTACAGCTATCAAAAAAATTTCATAGTGATTCAACCATGCATATACATGTTCTAATGCTGTAAAAAAAAAACCATAGAGATTCAAACATGCATATATGTGTTCAAAAGCTATAAAAAAAATCATAGTGATTCAATCATCCATATATGTGTTCTAATCCTGTAAAAAAACTTCGTAGAAATTCAATCATGTATATATGTGTTCGAAGGCTGTCAAAAAAAAATTGTACTGATTTAATCATGCAAATATGTGTTCTAATGCTGTCAAAAAAATTTCATAGTGATTCAATCATCCCTGTATGTGTTCTATCGCTCTAAAAAAAATCATAGTTATTCAATAATGCATATATGTATTCTAAGGCAGTCAAACAAAATTATATAGTTATTCATTCTTACATATATGTGTTCTATGGTTGTAAAATTTTTTTTATAGCGATTCAATCATGCATATATATGTTCTAAGGTTGTCAAAAAAAATTCATAGTGATTCAATCATGCATATATGTGTTCTAAAGCTGGCAAAAAATTTTCATAGTGATTCAATCATGCATATATGTGTTCTAATGCAGTAAAAAAAAATTGTATTGATTCAATCATGCATATATGTGTTATAAGGCTTTGAAAAAAATTCATAGTGATTCTGTCATTCATATATGGGTTCTAAAGCAGTCATAAAAATTTCATAGCCATTCAATCATGGATGTATGTGTTCTAGGCTGTCAAAAAAAATTCATAGTGATTCAATCATACATATATGTGTTCTAAGGCTGTAAAAAAAAACTCATAGTGATTTAATCATTCATATTTGTGGTATAAGGCTAGCAAAAAAAATTCATAGTGATTCAATCATGCATATATGTGTTCTAAGGCTGTCAAAAAAATTTCATTGAGATTCAATCATGCATATATGTGTTTTAAGGATGTGTACAAAATTTCATAGTGATTCAATCTTGCATATATGTATTCTAACGCTGTAAAAAAAAATCAAATTCAATCATGCATATATGTATTCTAATGTTGTCAAAAAAAAATTATTGGGATTCAGTCATGCATATATTGGTTCTAAGGCTGTGAAAAAAATTTAATAGTGATTCTATCATGAATATATGTGTTCTAAGGCAGTTAAAAAAATCTCATAGTGATTCAATCATGCATATATGCTTCTTATGGCTGTCAAAAAAAATTCAGAGTGATTCAATCATGCATATATGTGTTCTATTGCTGTCAAGAAAATCTAATTATGATTCAATCATGCATATATGTGTTTTAATGCTCTCAAATTTTTTTTATAGGGATTCAATCATGCATATATGTGTTCTAAGGATGTCAAAAAAATTCATAGTGAATCAATGATGCATATATGTGTTCTAAGGTTGTCAAAAAAATATCATAGTAATTCAATCAGGCATATATATGTTCTAAGGCTGTCAATTCTTTTTTATGGTGATTCACATATGCATATATGTGTTGTAAGGCTGTCAAAAAAATTTCCTAGTGATTCAATCATGCATATATATGTTCTAAGGCTGTCAAATAAATTTCAAATTCAATCTTACATATATGTGTTCTAAGGCTATAAAAAAAAATCATAGGGATTTAGTCATGCATATATGACTTCCAAGGCTGTCAAAAAAATGGAGAGATTCTAAAATACATATATGTGTTGTATGGCCGTCAAATTTTTTTTATAGTGATTCAACCATGCATTTATATGTTCTAAGGATGTCAAAAAAATTATATATTGATTCAATCACGCATATATGTGTTCTAAGGCTGTCAAATAAAATTCACAGTGATGCAATCGTGCATATATGTGTTCTAATGCTATCAAGAAAAATTTGAGAGATTCTATCATACATATGTGTTCTAAGGCTGTAAAAAAAAAATCATAGTGATTCAGTGGTTCATATACGTGTTCTAGGCTGTCAAAAAAAATTCATAGTGATTGAATCATGCAAATACGTTTTCCAAGGCGGTCAAAAAAAATTTATAGTGATCCAATCATTCATATATGTGTTCTAAGGCCGCCGAAAAAAATTCATAGTGATTGAATCATGCATATTTGTTCCCTAAGGTTTTCGAAAAAATTTATAGTGTTTCAATAATGCATATATGTGTTCTACAGTTGTAAAAAAAACAGTCATAGTGATTCAACCATGCAAATATGTGTTCTGATGCTGTGAAAAAAGTTTCATAGAGATTCAATCATACATATATGTGTTCTAAGGCAATCAAAAAAATTTCATAGTGATTCAATCATGCATATATGTGTCCTAATGCTGTCAAAAAAAGTTCATAGAGATTCAATCATGTATATATTTGTTCAAAGGCTGTCAAAAAAATTTCATACTGATTTAATCATGCATATGTGTTCTAATGCTGTAAAAAAAAATCATAGTGATTCAATCGTCCATGTATGTGTTCTAAGGCTGTCAAAAAAGAATTCATAGTCATTCAATAATGCATATATGTGTTCTAAGGTTGTCAAACAAAATTATATAGTTATTCAATCTTGCATACATGTGTTCTAAAGATGTCAAACAAATTCATGGTCATTCAATAATGCATATATGTGTTCTAAGGCTGTCAAACAAAATCATATAGTTATTCAATCTTTCATATATGTGTTCTATGGCTGTTAAATTTTTTTTATAGTGATTCAATCATGCATATATATGTTCTAAGGTTGTCAAAAAAATTCATAGTGATTCAATCATGCTTATATGTGTTCTAAGGCTGGCAAAAAAATTTCATAGCGATTCAATCATGCATATATGTGTTCGAATGCAGTAAAAAAAGAAATTATTGATTCAATCATGCATATATGTGTTATAAGGCTGTGAAAAAAAATTCATAGTGATTTTGTCATTCATATATGGGTTCTAATGCTGTCAGAAAAATTTCATAGCCATTCAGTCATGGATATATGTGTTCTAGGCTGTCAAAAAAAAATTCATAGTGATTCAATCATGCATATATGTGTTCTAAGGCTGTCAAAAAAAATCATAGTGATTTAATCATTCATATTTGTGTTATAAGGCTAGCAAAAAAAGTTCATAGTGATTCAATCATGCATAGATGTGTTCTAAGGCTGTTAAAAAAAATTCATAGAGATTCAATCTTGCATATATGGGTTCTAAGGCTGTGAACAAAATTTCATAATGATTCAATCATGCATATATGTATTCTAAGGTTGTAAAAAAAAATTCAAATTCAATCATGCATATATGTATTGTAATGTTGTCAAAAAAACTTTATTGGGATTCAATCATGCATATATAGGTTCTAAGGCTGTGAAAAAAATTTAATAGTGATTCTATCATGAATATATGTGTTCTAAGGCAGTTAAAAAAATATCATAGTGATTCAATCATGCATATATGCTTCTTATGGCTGTCAAACAAAATTCAGAGTGATTCAATCATGCATATATGTGTTCTAAAGCTGTCAAAAAAATCTCATTATGATTCAATCATGTATATATGTGTTTTAATGCTCTCAAAATGTTTTTATAGGGATTCAATCATGCATATATGTGTTCTAAGGCTGTCAAAAAAATTTCATAGTGATTCAATGATGCATACATATGTTCTAAGGCTGTCAAAAAAATATCATAGTAATTCAATCAGGCATATATGTGTTCTAAGGGTGTCAATTTTTTTTATAGTGATTCACTTATGCATATATGTGTTCTAAGGCTGTCAAAAAATTTCCTAGTGAGTCAATCATGCATATATATGTTTTAAGGCTGTCAAATAAGTTTCAAATTCAATCATGCATATATGTGTTCTAAGGCAATCAAAAAAAAAATCATAGGGAATTAGTCATGCATATATGTGTTCTAAGGCTGTCAAAAAAATTGGCGAGATTCTAAAATACATATATGTGTTGTATGGCCATCAATTTTTTTTTATAGTGATTCAACCATGCATATATATGTTCTAAGGATGTCAAAAAAATTATATATTGATTCAATCATACATATATGTGTTCTAAGGTTGTCAAATAAAATTCACAGTGATGCAATTGTGCATATATGTGTTCTAATGCTATCAAGAAAAATTTGAGAGATTCTATCATACATATGTGTTCTAAGGCTGTAAAAAAAATTCATAGTGATTCAGTGATGCATATACGTGTTCTAGGCAGTCAAAAAAAATTCATAGTGATTGAATCATGCAAATAAGTGTTCTAAGGCGGTCAAAAAAAATTTATAGTGATCCAATCATTCATATATGTGTTCTATGGCCGTAAAAAAAAAATCATAGTGATTAAATCATGCATATTTGTGCCCTAAGGTTGTCAAAAAAATTATAGTGATTTACTAATGCATATATGTGTTCTACAGTTGTAAAATAAAAATCATAGTGATTCAACCATGCATATATGTATTCTAATGCTGTGAAAAAAGTTTCATAGAGATTCAATCATACATAAATGTGTCCTAAGGCTGTCAAACAAAATTTTATAGTTATTCAATCTTGTATATATGTGTTCTAAGGCAATAAAAAAAAATCATAGAGATTCAATCATGAATATATGTGTCCTAATGCTGTAAAAAATAAATTATGGAAATTCAATAATGCATATATGTGTTCTAAGAATGTCAAAAAAATTTCATAGTGATTCAATCATGTATGTATGTGTTCTAGGCTTTTAAAAAAATTTTATAGTGATTCAATCATGCATACATATGTTAGAAGGCTTTCAAAAAAATTTCATCGTGATTCAATCATTCATATATGTGTTCTAAGGCTGTCAAAAAAAATTCATAGTGAGTCAATCATCCATATATGTGTTCTAAGGCTGTCAAAAAAATTCCATAGTGATTCAATCGTCCATATATGTGTTCTAAGGCTATAAAAAAAAAATCATAGTTATTCAATATTGCATATATGTGTTCTAAGGCTGTCAAACAAAATTATATTGTTATTCAATCTTGCTTATATGTGTTATAAGGATGTCAAAAAAATTTCATAGTGATTCAGTCATTTACATATGTGTTCTAAGGCTGTCAAAAACAACTCATAGTGATTCAATCATTCATATATGTGTAATAATGCTGTCAAAAATATTTTATGAAAAATTAATCATGAATATATATGTTATAAGGCTGTCAAACAAAATTATATAGTTATTCAATCACGCATATATATGTTCTAAGGCTGTCAAAAAAAATTCATAGTGATTCAATCATTCATATATGTGTTCTAAGGCTGTCAAAAAAAAATCATAGTGGTTCAGTCATGCATATGCATGTTCTAGGCTGTCAAAAAACCGTCATAGCGATTGAATCATCCAAATATGTGTTCTAAGGCTGTCGAAAAAATTTCATAGTGATCCAATCATTCATATATGTGTTCTAAGGCTGTAAAAAAAAATCATAGTGATTCAATCATGCATATTTGTGCCATAAGGTTGTCAAAATTTTTTTATAGTGATTCAATAATGCGTATGGGCTCTACAGTTGTCAAAAAAATTTCATAGTGATTCAACCATGCATATATGTGTTCTAATGCTGTAAAAAAAAATTCATATAGATTCAATCATGCATATATATGTTCTAAGGGTATCAAAAAAATTTCATAGTGATTCAATCATGCATATATGTGTTCTAATGCTGTCAAAAAAATTTCACAGTGATTCAATCATCCATATATGTGTTCTAAGGCTGTCAAAAAAAAATCATAGTTATCCAATAATGCATATATGTGTTCTAAGGCTGTCAAACAAAAATATTTAGTTATTCAATCTTGCATATATGTGTTCTAAGGTTGTTGAAATTTTTTTATAGTGATTCAATCATGCATATATGTGCTCTAAGGTTGTCAAAAAAAATTTATAGTGATTCAATCATGCATATATGTATTATAAGGTTGTAAAAAAAATTTCATAGCAATTCAATCATGCATATATATGTTTGAATGCTGTAAAAAAAAATTGTATTGATTCAATCCTTCATATATGTGTTATAAGGCTGTGAAAAAAAATTCATAGTGATTCTGTCATTCATGTATGGGTTCTAAGGCTGTCATAAAAATTTCAGTCATTCAATCATGCATATATGTGTTCTAAGGCTGTAAGAAAAATTATATAGTTATTTAATCATGGATATATGTGTTCTTAGGCTGTGAAAAAAAATTCATATTGATTCAATCATTTATATATGTGTTCTAAGGCTATCAAAAAATTTCATAGTGATTTTTTTATGTTTATATGTGTTCTAATGCTGTCCAAAAAATTAGATGGAAATTAAATCATACATATATGTGTTTTGAGGCTGTCAAAAAAATTTGATAGTGATTCAATCAAGTATATATATGTTCTAGGCTTTAAAAAAATGTATAGTGATTCAATCATTTATATATGTGTTCTAAGGTTGTCAAAAATATTTCATAGTGATTCAATCATGCATATATGTGTTCTAAGGTTTTCAAAAAAAAATCATAGCAATTCAATCATGCATATATATGTTCGAATGCAGTAAAAAAAAATTGTATTGATTCAATCCTTCATATATGTATTATAAGGCTGTGAAAAACAAATCATAGTGATTCTGTCATTCATATATGGGCTCTAAGGCTGTAATAAAAATGACATAGTCATTCAATCATGCATATATGTGTTCTAAGGATGTAAAAAAAATTATATAGTTATTCAATCATGCATATACGTGTTCTTAGGCTGTGAAAAAAAATCATATTGATTTAATCATTTATATATGTGTTCTAAGGCTATCAAAAAAATTTCATAGTGATTTAATCATGCTTATATGTGTTCTAATGCTGTCCAAAAAATTGAATGGAAATTAAATCATACATATATGTGTTCTGAGGCTGTCAAAAAAATTTGATAGTGATTCAATCATGTATATATGTGTTCTAGGCTTTAAAAAAAATGTATAGTGATTCAATCATTCATATATGTGTTCTAAGGCTGTCAAAAAAATTTCATAGTGATTCAATCTTTCATATATGTGTTCTAAGGCTGTCAAAAAAAATTCATAGTGATTCAATCAAGCATATATGTTCCTACGGTTGTCAAAAAAAAATCATAGTGATTCAATAATGCATATATGTGTTCTATGGTAGTTAAAAAAAATGCATAGTGATTCAATCGTGCATATATGTGTTATAAGGCTTTCAAAATTTTTTTGTAGAGATTCAATCAAGCATATATGTGTTCTAAGGCTGTCACAAAAATCTCCTAGTGATTCAATCATGCATATATGTGTTCTAAGGCTGTCATAAAAATTTCTTGGTGATTCAATCTTGCATATGCATTCTAAGGCTCTCTAAAAAATTATATAGTGATTCAATCTTGCATATATCTGTTCTAAGGCTATCAAAAAAATTCATAGTGATTTAGTCATGCATATATATGTTCTAATGTTGTCAAAAAAAGTATATAGTGATTCAATCATGCATATATTTATTCTAAGGCAGTCAAATAAATATGATACTGATGCAATCGTGCGTATATATGTTCTACAGTTGTAAAAAACAATCATAGTGCTTCAATAATGCATATATGTGTCCTACAATTGTGAATAAAAAAATCATAGTGATTCAATAATGCATATATTTGTTCTACGGTTGTAAAAAAAAATTCATGGTAATTCAAAATGGAATATATGTGTTCTAAGGCTATCAAAAAAAAAATTTGTAGTGGTTCAATCATGCATATATGTGTTCTAGGGCTATCAAAAAAAAATTGTAGTGGTTCAATCATGCATATATGTGTTCTAAGGTTGTCACAAAAATTTTATCGTGATTCAATCATGCATATATGTCTTCTAAGGCTATCATAAAAATTTAATAGTGATTCAATCATGCATATTGTTCTAAGGCTCTCAAAAAAATTATATAGTAATTCAATGTTGCATATATGTGTTCTAAGGCTATCAAAAAAATTTCATAGTGATTCAATCATGCATATAAGTGTCCTAATGCTCTCAATAAAATTTGATAGAGATTCAATCATGCATATATGTGCTCTAAGGCTGTCAAAAAAAAATCAGAGTGATTCAATGATGCATATATGTGATCTAAGCGGTCAAAAAAAATTCATAGTGATTCACTCATGCACATATGTGTTCTAAAGCTGTCAAAAAAATTTTATAGTGATTTAATGATTCATATTTCTGTTCTAAGGCTGTCAAAAAAATTTTATAGTGATAAAATCATGCATATATGTGTTCTAAGGCAATCAAAAAAATTTTATAGTGATTCAATCATGCATATATGTGTTCTAAGGCTGTCATAAAAATTTCCTAGGGATAAAATCATGCATATATGTTCTAAGGCTCTCAAAAAAATTATATAGTGATTCAATCTTGCAGATATCTATTTTAAGCCTGTCAAAAAATAATCATAGTGATTCTATTTGGCATATATGTGTCCTAATGCTGTCAGAAAAATTTGATAGAGATTCAATCATGTATATATATATATGTTCTAAGGCAGTAAAAAAAAATTTATAGTAATTCAATCATGCATATATGTGTTCGAAGGCCGTCAAAAAAGTTTCAAATTCAATCGTGCAGATATGTATTCTATTGCTGTCAAAAAAAATTATAAAGATTCAATCATGCATATATATGTTCTAAGGGTGTCAAAAAATTTAATAGTGATTCAATCATGCATATATGTGTTCTAAGGCTGTCAAAAAAATCTCATAGTTATTCAATCATACATATATGTTTCCTATGGCTCTAAAAAAAAAATCACAGTGATTCAATCACGCATATATGTCTTCAATGGCTATCAAAAAAATTTCATTGTGAATCAATCATGCATATATGTGTTCTAATGCTGTCGAATTTTTTTTATAGAGATTCAATCATGCATATATGTGTTATAAGCTTGTCAAAAAAATGTGATAGTGATTTAATCATGCATATATGTGTTCTAAGGCTGTCAATTTTTTTTTATAGTGATTCAATCATGCATATATTTGTTCTATGGTTGTCAAAAAAATTTCATAGTGTTTCAATTATGCATATATCTGTTCTAAGGCTGTCAAAAAAAATCAAATTCAATCATTCATATATATGTTTTAAGCCTCTCAAAAAAATTTCATAGTGATTCAATCATGCATATGTGTGTTGTAAGGATATAAAAAAGATTTCATTGTGAATCAATCATGCATATATTTGTTCTAATGCGGTCAAATTTTTTTATAGAGATTCAATCATGCATATATGTGTTCTAAGGTTGTCAAAAAAATATGAAAGTGAATCAATCATGCATATATGTGTTCTAAGGCTGTCAAATTTTTTTATAGTGATTCAATCATGCATATATGTGTTCTAAGGTTGTCAAAAAAATTTCATAGTGATTCAATCATGCATATATGTGCTCTAAGGCTGTCAAATAAATTTCAATTTCAATCATGCATATATGTGTTCTAAGGCTGTCAAAAAATTTTCATAGTGATTCAATCAAGCATATATGTGTTCTAATGATGTAAAAAAACAATTGTATTGATTCAATCATGCATATATGGGTTATAAAGCTGTGAAAAAATTTATATAGTTACTCAATCATGCATGTACGTGTTCTAAGGCTGTCAAAAAAATTTCATAGTGATTCAATCATTTATATATGTGTTCTAAGGCTATCAAAAAAATTGCATAGTGATTAATCATGCTTATATGTGTTCTAATGCTGTCAAAAAAAATGGATGCAAATTCAATCACGCATATATGTGTTCTAAGGCTCTCAAAAAAAGTTTATAGTGATTCAATCACGTATATACGTGTTCTAGGCTTTAAAAAAAATTTTATAGTGATTCAATCATGCTTATATGTGTTCTAAGGCTGTCTAAAAATTTTCATAGTGATTCAATCAATCATATATGTTTTCTAAGGCTGTCAAAGAAATTTCATAGTGATTCTATCATGCATTTATGTTCCTATGGTTGTCAAAAAAAATTCAAAGTAATTAAATAATGCATATATGAGTTCTATGACAGTAAAAAAAATTCCATAGTGATTCATTCATGCATATATGTGTACTAAGGCTGTCAAAAAAATTTCAAATTCAATCATGCATATATGTATTCTAATGCTGTAAAAAAAATTATAGGGATTAAATCATGCATATATATGTTCTAAGACTGTCGAAAAAAATTAATATTGATTCAATAATGCAAATATATGTTCTAAGTCTGTCAAAAAAATCTCATAGTGATTCAAACATATATACAAATTTCCTATGACTATAAAATAAAACTCATAGTGATTCAATCACGCATATGTGTGCTCTAATGCAGTCAAATTTTTTTTATAGAGATTCAATCATGCATATATGTGTTCTAAGGCTGTCAAAAAAATTTTATAGTGATTCAATCATGCATATATGTGTTCTAAGTTTGTCAAGAAAATGTGATAGTGATTCAATCATGCATATATGTATTCTAAGGCTGTCAAAAAAAAATTATACTGATTCAATCATGCATATATGTGTTCTAAGGTTGTCAAAAAAAAATTATAGTGATTCAATCATGCATATATTTGTTCTAAGGTTGTTAAATAAATTTCAAATTCAATCATGCATTTATGTGTTCTAAGGTTGTCAAAAAAATTTCACAGTGATTCAATCATGCATATATGTGTTCTAATGCAGTAAAAAAAAATTGTATTGATTCAATCATCCATATATGTGTTCTATGGCTGTCAAAAGAATTTCATAGTGATTCTATCATGCATATATATGTTCTAAGGCTGTCATAAAATTTTTATAGTGATTTAATCATGCATATATATGTTCGAAGGCTGACAAAAAAATTATATAGTTATTTAATCAAGCATATACGTGTTATAAAGCCGTCAAAAAAAATTCATAGTGATTCATTCATTTATATATGTGTTCTAAGGCTATCAAAAAAATTTCATAGTGACTTAATCTTGGTTAAATGTGTTCTAATGTGGTCAAAAGAAATGGATGGAAATTCAATCATATATATATGTGTTCTAAGGCTGTCAAAAAAGTTTCACAGTGATTCAATCATGCATATATGTCTTCCGGGCATTAAAAAATATATATAGTGATTCAATCATGCATATATGTGTTCTAAGGCTGTGAAAAAAATTTCATAGTGATTTAATCATTCATATATGAGTTCTAAGGCTGTCAAAAAAAAATCATAGTGATTCTATCATTCATATATGTTTCTAAAGTTGTCTAAAAAATTTCATAGTGATTCAATAATACATATGTGTGTTCTATAGTAGTAAAAAAAAATTCATAGTGATTCAATCATCCATATATGTGTTCTAAGGCTATCAAAAAAAATTTGTAGAGATTCAATCAAGCATACATGTGTTTTAAGGCTGTCACAAAAATTTCATAGTGATTCAATCATGAATATATGTGTTATAAGGCTGTCATAAAAATTTCCTAGTGATTCAATCATGAATATGTGTTCGAAGGCTCTCTAAAAACTTATATAGTGATTCAATCTTGCATATATATGTACTAAGGCTGTAAAAAAAAACACAGTGATTCAATCTGGCATATATGTGTCCTAATGCTGTCAAAAAAATTTGATTAAGATATAATCTCTCATATATATGTTCTAAGGATGTCAAAAAATTTTCATAGTGATTCAATCATGCATATATGTGTTCTAAGACTGTAAAAAAAAAATCAAATTCAATCCTGCATGTATGTATTCTAATGCTGTCAAAAAACAATTATAGGGATTCAATCATCCATATATATGTTCTAAGGTTGTCAAAAAAATTTAATAGTGATTCAATCATGTAAATATGTGTTCTAAGGCTGTCAAAAGTCTCATAGTGATTCAATCATACATATACGTTTCCTATGGCAGTAAAAAAAAATGCATAGTAATTCAATCACGCATATATATGCTCTAAGGCTGTCAAAAAAATCTCATTGTGATTCAATCATGAATATATGTGTTCTAATGTTGTCAATTTTTTTTTTATAGAGATTCAATCTTGCATATATATGTTATAAAGTTGTCAAAAAAAATTTATAGTGATTCAATCATGCATATATGTCTTCCAAGGTTGTCAAGAGAATGGGATAGTGATTCAATCATGCATATATATATTCTAAGGCTGCCATAATCTTTTTATAGTCATCCAATCATGCATATATGTGTTCTAAGGTTGTCAAAAAAAATTTATAGTGATTCAATCATGCATATATGGATTCTATGGCTATCAAATAAATTTCAAATTCAATCATGCATATACGTGTTCTAAGGCTGTCAAAAAAAATTCATAGTGATTCAATCATGTATATTTGTTTTCTAAAGCTGTCCAAAAAAAATTGCATTGATTCAATCGTGCTAATATGTGTTCTAAGGCTGTCAAAACAATTTCATAGTGTTTCTATCATGCATATATGTGTTCTAAGGCTTTCATAAAAATTTCATAGTGATTTTATCTTGCATATATGTGTTCTAAGGCCATCAAAAAAATTATATAGTTATTCAATCATGCATATACGTGTTTTAAGGTTGTCAAAAAAAATTCATAGTGACTCAATCATTTATATATGTGTTCTAAGGCTATCAAAAAAAATTAATAGTGATTTAATCATGTGTATATGTGTTCTAATGTTGTAAAAAAAAATGGATGGAAATTCAATTATATATATATGTGTTCTAAGGCTGTCAAAAAATTTTTATAGTGATTCAATCATTCATATATGTGTTCTAAGGCTGTCAAAAAAATTTCATAGTGATTCTATCAAGCATATATATTCCTACGTTTGTAAAAAAAATTTCACAGTGATTCAATATTGCATATAAGTGTCCTAATGCTCTCAATAAAATTTGATAGAGATTCAATCATGCATATATGTGCTCTAAGGCTGTAAAAAAAAATTTAGAGTGATTCAATCATGCATATATGTGATCTAAGCGGTCAAAAAAAATTCATAGTGATTCACTCATGCACATATGTGTTCTAAAGCTGTCAAAAAATTTTTATAGTGATTTAATGATTCATATTTCTGTTCTAAGGCTGTCAAAAAAATTTTATAGTGATTCAATCATGCATATATGTGTTCTAAGGCAATCAAAATTTTTTTATAGTGATTCAATCATGCATATATGTGTTCGAAGGCTGTCATAAAAATTTCCTAGGGATAAAATCATGCATATATGTTCTAAGGCTCTCAAAAAAATTATATAGTGATTCAATCTTGCAGATATCTATTTTAAGCCTGTCAAAAAATAATCATAGTGATTCTATTTGGCATATATGTGTCCTAATGCTGTCAGAAAAATTTGATAGAGATTCAATCATGTATATATATATGTTCTAAGGCTGTAAAAAAAAAATTATAGTAATTCAATCATGCATATATGTGTTCGAAGGCCATCAAAAAAATTTCAAATTCAATTGTGCAGATATGTATTCTATTGCTGTCAAAAAAAATTTTATAGGGATTCAATCAGGCATATATATGTTCTAAGGGTGTCAAAAAATTTAATAGTGATTCAATCATGCATATATGTGTTCTAAGGCTGTCAAAAAAATCTCATAGTTATTCAATCATACATATATGTTTCCTATGGTTGTCAAAAAAAATTCATAGTGATTCAATCACGCATATATGTCTTTTATGGCTATAAAAAAAAATTCATTGAGAATCAATCATGCATATATGTGTTCTAATGCAGTCGAATTTTTTTTATAGAGATTCAATCATGCATATATGTGTTATAAGCTTGTCAAAAAAATGTGATAGTGATTTAATCATGCATATGTGTTCTAAGGCTGTCTATTTTTTTATAGAGATTCAATCATGCATATATGTGTTCTAAGGTTGTCAAAAAAAATTCATAGTGTTTCAATTATGCATATATTTGTTCTAAGGCTGTAAAAAAAAAATCAAATTCAATTATGCATATATATGTTTTAAGCCTCTCAAAAAAAAATTCATAGTGATTCAATCATGCATATATGTGTTGTAAGGATATAAAAAAAATCTCATTGTGAATGAATCATGCATATATTTGTTCTAATGCGGTCAAATTTTTTATAGAGATTCAATCATGCATATATGTGTTCTATGGTTGTCAAAAAAATATGTAAGTGAATCAATCATGCATATATGTGTTCTAAGGCTGTCAAAATTTTTTACAGTGATTCAATCATGCATATATGTGTTCTAAGGTTGTCAAACAAATTTCATAGTGATTCAATCATGCATATATGTGCTATAAGGCTGTCAAATAAATTTCAATTTCAATCATGCATATATGTGTTCTAAGGCTGTCAAAAAAAATTCATAGTGATTCAATCAAGCATATATGTGTTCTAATGATGTAAAACAACAATTGTATTGATTCAATCATGCATATATGGGTTATAAAGCTGTGAAAAAATTATATAGTTACTCAATCATGCATGTACGTGTTCTAAGGCTGTCAAAAAAATTTCATAGTGATTCAATCATTTATATATGTGTTCTAAGGCTATCAAAAAAATTGCATAGTGATTAATCATGCTTATATGTGTTCTAATGCTGTCAAAAAAATTGGATGCAAATTCAATCATGCATATATGTGTTCTAAGGCTCTCACGAAAAGTTTATAGTGATTCAATAACGTATATATGTGTTCTAGGCTTTAAAAAAAACTTTATAGTGATTCAATCATGCTTATATGTGTTCTAAGGCTGTCTAAAAAATTTCATAGTGATTCAATCAATCATATATGTTTTCTAAGGCTGTCAAAGAAATTTCATAGTGATTCTATCATGCATTTATGTTCCTAGGGTTGTCAAAAAAAATTCAAAGTAATTCAATAATGCATATATGTGTTCTATGACAGTAAAAAAAAATTCATAGTGATTCATTCATGCATATGTGTTCTAAGACTGTAAAAAAAAATTCAAATTCAATCATGCATATATGTATTCTAATGCTATAATAAAAAATTATAGGGATTCATTCATGCATATATATGTTCTAAGGCTGTCGAAAAAAATTAATATTTATTCAATAATGCAAATATGTGTGTTCTAAGGCTGTCAAAAAAATCTCATAGTGATTCAAACATATATACAAGTTTCCTATGACTATAAAATAAAATTCATAGTGATTCAATCACGCATATGTGTGCTCTAAGAATGTCAAAAAAATGTCATTATGATTCAATCATTCATATATGTGTTCTAATGCAGTCAATTTTTTTTATAGAGATTCAATCATGCATATATGTGTTCTAAGGCTGTCAAAAAAATTTCATAGTGATTCAATCATGCATATATGTGTTCTAAGGCTGTCAAGAAAATGTTATAGTGATTCAATCATGCATATATGTATTCTAAGGCTATCAAATTTTTTTATACTGATTCAATCATGCATATATGTGTTCTAAGGTTGTCAAAAAAATTTTATAGTGATTCAATCATGCATATATTTGTTCTAAGGCTGTCAAATAAATTTCAAATTCAATCATGCATTTATGTGTTCTAAGGCTATCAAAAAAATTTCATAGTGATTCAATCATGCATATATATGTTCTAATGCAGTAAAAAAAAATTGTATTGATTCAATCATCCATATATGTGTTCTATGGCTGTCAAAAAAATTTTATTATGATTTTATCATGCATATATGTGTTCTAAGGCTGTCGTAAAATTTTTATAGAGATTTAATCATGCATATATATGTTCTAAGGCTGACAAAAAAATTATATAGTAATTCAATCAAGCATATACGTGTTATAAGGCCTTCAAAAAAATTTCATAGTGATTCATTCATTTATATATCTGTTCTAAGGCTATCAAAAAATTTTCATAGTGATTTAATCTTGCTTAAATGTGTTCTAATGCTGTAAAAAGAAATGGATGAAAATTCAATCATATATATATGTGTTCTAAGGATGTCAAAAAAATTTCATAGTGATTCAATCATGCATATATGTCTTCTGGGCTTTAAAAAAAATATATAGTGATTCAATCATGCATATATGTGTTCTAAGGCTGTGAAAAAAATTTCATAGTGATTTAATCATTCATATATGAGTTCTAAGGCTGTAAAAAAAAATTCATAGTGATTCTATTATTCATATATGTTTCTACAGTTGTCTAAAAAATTTTATAGTGATTCAATAATGCATATGTGTGTTCTATGGTAGTAAAAAAAAATTCATAGTGATTCAATCATGCATATATGTGTTCTAAAGCTATCAAAAAAAATTTGTAGAGATTCAATCAAGCATACATGTGTTTTAAGGCTGTCACTAAAATTTCATAGTGATTCAATCATGCATATATGTGTTATAAGGCTGTAATAAAAATTTTCTAGTGATTCAATCATGAATATGTGTTCGAAGGCTCTCTAAAAACTTATATAGTGATTCAATCTTGCATATATCTGTTCTAAGGCTGTCAAAAAAAACACATAGTGATTCGATCTGGCATATATGTGTCCTAATGCTGTCAAAAAAATTTGATTGAGATATAATCTCTCATATATATGTTCTAAGGGTGTCAAAAAATTTTCATAGTGATTCAATCATGCATATATGTGTTCTAAGACTGTAAAAAAAAATCAAATTCAATCATGCATGTATGTATTCTAATGCTGTCAAAAAAAAGTTATAGGGATTCAATCATGCATATATATGTTCTAAGGTTGTCAAAAAAATTTAATAGTGATTCAATCATGCAAATATGTGTTCGAAGGCTGTCAAAAAAGTCTCATAGTGATTCAATCATACATATACGTTTCCTATGGCAGTAAAAAAAAATGCATAGTAATTCAATCACGCATATATATGCTCTAAGGCTGTCAAAAAAATCTCATTGTGATTCAATCATGAATATATGTGTTCTAATGTTGTCAATTTTTTTTTATAGAGATTCAATCTTGCATATATATGTAATAAAGCTGTCAAAAAAAATTTATAGTGATTCAATCATGCATATATGACTTCCAAGGCTGTCAAGAGAATGGGATAGTGATTCAATCATGCATATATATATATTCTAAGGCTGCCATAATCTTTTTATAGTCATCCAATCATGCATATATGTGTTCTAAGGTTGTCAAAAACAATTTATAGTGATTCAATCATGCATATATGGGTTCTATGGCTATCAAATAAATTTCAAATTCAATCATGCATATACGTGTTCTATGGCTGTCAAAAAAATTTCATAGTGATTCAATCATGTATATTTGTTTTCTAAAGCTGTCCAAAAAAAATTGTATTGATTCAATCGTGCTTATATGTGTTCTAAGGCTGTCAAAACAATTTCATAGTGTTTCTATCATGCATATATGTGTTCTAAGGCTTTCATAAAAATTTAATAGTAATTTTATCTTGCATATACGTGTTCTAAGGCCATCAAAAAAATTATATAGTTATTCAATCAGGCATATACGTGTTTTAAGGCTGTAAAAAAAATCCATAGTGACTCAATCCTTTACATATGTGTTCTAAGGCTATCAAAAAAATTTAATTGTGATTTAATAATGCGTATATGTGTTCTAATGCTGTCAAAAAAATTGGATGGAAATTCAATCATGTATATATGTGTGTTCTAAGGCTGTCAAAAAAATTCATAGTGATTCAATCATTCATATATGTGTTCTAAGGCTGTCAAAAAAATTTCATAGTGATTCTATCATGCATATATGTTTCTACGGTTGTCAAAAAAATTTCATAGTGATTCAATATTGCATATATGTGTTCTATGGTAGTCAAAAAAAATTCATAGTGATTCAATCATGCATATATGTGCTCTAAGGCTGTAAAAAAAAATTGTAGAGATTCAATCATGCATATATGTATTCTAAGGCTATCATAAAAGTTTCTTAGTGATTGAATCATGCATATGTGTTCTAAGACTCTCAAAAAAATTATATAGTGATTCAACCTTGCATATATCTGTTCTAAGGCTGTCAAAAAACTTTTATAGTGATTTAATCATGCATATATATGACCTAATGCTGTCAAAAAAATTTGATAGAGATTTAATCCTGCATATATATGTTCTACGGCTGTCAAAAACCTTTTAATGTGATTCAATCATGCATATGTGTTTTACGCTGTCAAAATTTTTTTATAGTGATTCAATCATGCATATATGTGTACTAAGGTTGTCAAAAAATTCATAGAGATTCAATCATTAATATTTGGTTCTAAGGCTATCGAAAAAATTTCATTGTGATTCAATCATGCATATAGGTGTTCTAAGGCTGTCAAAAAAAAATAATAGAGATTCCATCATGCATATATGTGTTCTAAAGCTATAAAAAAAAATCATAGTGATTCAATCAAGCATATACGTGTTCTAAGTTTGTCAAAAAAATATCAAATTCAATCATGCATATATATATTCTAATGTTGTCAAAAAAAATTTATAAGGATTCAATCATGCATATATATGTTCTAAGGCTATCAAAAAAATTTACTCGTGATTCAATCATGCAAATATGTGTTCTAAGGCCCTCAAAAAAATCTCATAGTGATTCAATCATACATATATGTGTTCTATGGCTGTCAAAAAACATTCATAGTGATTCAATCCTGTATATATGTGTTTTAACGCTGTAAAAAAAAACTCATTGTGATTCAATCATGTATATATGTGCTCTAATGCTGTCAAAACTTTTTTATAGAGCCTCAAAGTGTTTTAAGGCTGTCAAAAAAAATTTATAATCACTTAATCATGCATATATGTGTTCTAAGGCTGTCAAAAAAATGTCCTAGTGATTCAATCATGTGTTAATGTGTTCTAAGGCTGTCATTTTTTTTTATAGTGATTCAATCATGCATATATGTGTTCTAAGGCTGTCAAAAAAATTTCATAGTGACTCAATTATGCATATATGTGTTTTAAGGATGTCAAATAAATTTCAAATTCAATCATGCATATCTGTGTTCTAAGGCTGTCAAAAAAAAATCGTAATGATTCAATCATGCATATATGTGTTCTATTGCTGTCAACAAAAATTTATAGTGATTCAATCATGCATATATGTTTTCTAAGGCTGTCAAAAAAATTTCATAGTGATTCAATCATGCATATATATGTTCTAAGGCTGTAAAATAAATTTCAAATTCAATCATGCATATATGTGTTCTAAGGTTGTCAAAAAAAATTCACAGTGATTCAATCATGCATATATGTGTTATAAGGTTGTTAAAAAAAATTTATAGTGATTCAATCATGCATATATGTGTTCTAAGGCTGTCCAAAAAATTATATAGTGATTCAATCTTAAATATATGTGTTTTTGAGGCTTTGAAAAAAAGTTCATTGTGATTCAATCATGCATATATGTGTTATAAGGCTGTCAAAAAAAATTCATGGTGATTATCATGCATATATGTGTTCTAATGTTGTCAAAATGTTTTTATAGAGATTCTATCATGCATATATGTTTTCTAAGGATGTCAAAAAAAATTCATAGTGATTCAATCATGCATATATGTGTTCTAGGCTGTCAGAAAAAAATTATAGTGATTCAATCATGCATATATGTGTTCTATGGCTGTCAAAAAAATCTCATTTTGATTTAATCATGCATATATGTGTTCTATTGTTGTAAAAAAAAATTATAGTAATTAATGCTATCAAAAAAATTTTATAGTGATTTATGCTATCAAAAACCTTTCATAGTGATTCAATCATGCACATATGTGTTCTAATGCTGTAAAAAAAAATTATAGTGATTCAATCTTGCATATGTGTGTTCTAAGGCTGTCAAAAAAAATTCATAGTGATTCAATCATGCATATATGTGTTCTAAGGCTATCAAATTTTTTTTATAGTGATTCAATATTTCATATATGTGTCCTAAGGCCATAAAAAAAAATTCATAGTGATTCAATAATGCAAATATGTGTTCTAAGGCTGTCAAAAAAAATTGTAGTGATTCAATGATGCATACATGTGTTCTAAGGCTATAAAAAAAATTCATTGTGATTCTATCTTACATATATGTGTTTTGTGGCTATCAAAATTTTTTTATAGTGATTCAATCATGCATATATGTGTTCTATGGCTGTAAAAAAAATTCATAGTGATTCAATCATGCAGTTGTGTGTTCTATGGTTGTAAAAAAAATTATAGTGATTCAATCATGCATATATGTGTTCTAAGGCTGTAAAAAAAAATTCATAGTGATTCAATCAAGCATATATGTGTCCTAATGTGATTGTTACAAAAAAATTTCCTTTCTTTTTAGGGAACGGAAAACTCTCACAAGGTCTACTTGACCTTTTGGAAAAAGAATTTTGAAAATAACTCCCCCTCATTTTTTAAAATGCTGAATAATAGGGAGACGGGTCTCGCTCGTCGGTACGAGGTTCAGCCATTCCTGGCACCTTTACCAGGGTTAATTGAACCAAGGATCGAATTTATGCCTTTGCTTTGCCTAGATTTGTCTAAGAAATTATTCTAAGTCCTAAATGCATAAAGAATCATGCTTGTACTATGAATTTTGAAAATTATGGTTTTTAACACATGATGTATGCTTTGAAAAATTGTTTTATTTTGAAAGTAGTTAGAAAATATTTCCAAATTGCATTCCAAGTGAATCGCAAAATTGACTTGAAAATATTCATTAAAGAATTATTTTAAAAACATCTTGAAATTGACTTGAAATAATTTAAAACCCATTCAGAAGAACTTGGAATTGTTTTGAATTTGAGATTGAAAGTAAAAATTGAAGTTTGAACTTGAAATTGAAGTTGAAATCGAAATTTGAGTTTGAAAATTGAATTTGATTCTGAAATGGAATTTGAAATTGAATTTCTATATGGAAATCAGAGTTTAAAATTGAAATTGAAATTTTGAATTGAAATTGGAAATTGAATTTCAAACCAGAGTTTGAAATTGAATTTTGAAATTAAGATCAGAATTGAAATCAGAGTTTAAAAGTGAATTTTGAAACTGAAATCAAATTAAGATTAAAATAAAAAATGAGATTGAATTAAAAATGAAAAATTGTAATTGAAAATTGGAAATGAATTTAAAATTGAAATGAAAATAAGTTGGAAGTGATTTCGAAATTGAAATTGATATTGAAATCAAAATTTGAAAATGGAAATTGAATTTCAAATTGAAATTGAATTTGAAATTGACTTTTGAAATTTGAAATCAAAGTTTAAAATTGTAATTGACTTTGAAATTTAAATCGGATTTTGAAAATAACTTGAAAATTACTTGGAAAATGTTTTGAGATTAAAAATGAAAATAGAAATTGAGATTGTATTTAAGATTAAAATCGAAAATTGGAAATTTAAAATTGAATTTGTCTTGAAATTTCAAATTAAAGATTAAATTTGAATTGGAAAACTGAAATTAAAGTGGAAATTGAAGTTAAATTTAAAATTGTTTTGGATTTTAAAAATAATTTTGAAAACACTTTGAATTTGCAAATGATTTTAAATTTGAAATTGAAATTCATTTTCGAAAGTATTTTTAAATTTACAAAAATGGAAGATAAATTTCAAAAATCACTTGGAAAAATACTTTGAAATTAAAAATATGTTGAATAATTTTGAAAATGAAAAATAATAATGTAATTCTATCTTAAATGATGAATATGCTATTTTTGAAAAATATTTGAATTTGAAGAGAATTTTATACTTTTATAGAATTAAAACATGATTAATTTCTATATATTCATGACTATGACCACAAATATACTTTGAATTAATATTTATTAGAATTCTAATAAAGAAAGAAAATAGATTTTGTGCCTTTATAGAATTAAAACAAGATTAATTTTTATATATTCATGACTATGGCCATAAATATACTTTGAATTAATCTTTATTTAAACTATAATAAAGGAAGAAATGTATTTTTTTATTGAAATATGATGATTTTTGAAAATGACCTAAGAGTGTAGGTCAAATTTTATTTAATAAAGAATAATAATTCTAAGTATTATTCATTGATGATGCATGAAATGCACGTCAATCTAACCATTTATTCATGTATGTAGGTATCATTTATAGGCTAAAAATCCATACATAGATGCATTTGAGCGTAAATGAGCTACGTTTCGAATTTCACTAGAATCAGAGTTAAATTGAGTGATATATTGCATTTTTAGTGCATGGGCATAAATTTTGAGGCAAATCGGATCAAGATCTGACTCAAATAGCCTATTTTGGAGCTTGGATCAGCTCATAAACACCACAATCCAACCCACACATGATCAAAATCCATTTCATAAAACAATTGCAAAGAACCCTTTTCAAAAGAGGCACCTAGCAATTAGTTTTGTTTTAAACTTATTTTTGAAATTGCAAAACTTTGTAATAGGTTTAAATATTTTTGTAAAACCCTAGATAGGGGTCTTTGGCTGGAGAACCAATGCCCCTCCTTTCCTCCCTATTGTCCTCTCTTGCTGACTCCTTTCTTCCCCCTTACTTTCTCACTCTAGCCACGACTTTGTGACCATCTTCCTTCTAAATGCCCATTTTGTGTCTCTTCTTTGCTACGTATACATTATCCATTGACGTGATTTATCCTTGTTGTTTTGGCTATGTTTTTGCAGGTGTTGCAGACTTAATGAGGTTTTCCCCATCGGTGTGCCGTCTACATCCATGGGGAGTGGTCGATCCTCTCTCCCACGCGGCCTTCTGCTTCTTCTTTTCCTAACCCTCTTGAATCGCCTTTCGGATGGGTGCAGCATCAAGGAACCACTGTGCAGACCTTCAAGGACGTGTTGGGTGTGACTTCAACCGCCATTGATCGCTATCTTCCTTCCCCTCCACTCATCGGATCGCCCTTTGAGGTAGATCGCCTTCACCCCTTTCTTCTAGTATAGATCGAGTCTACCCGTGTGTGTCAAATTGTGTCATGTTTTGGTCCAGTCCTAAGTCTGTGTTTATTTTGGTATTTTGTCAGCCATTAATCTGTTATTTTTATTGTTTCCCAACATTAGCAAACCGTGTTCTTGCTCATTCAAGAATCGATTTTAATTGGTTTAGCCGATTGCATCAAAATTGCTATCTTCAAAATAAAAATCGGTTAATTCGGTTGATCATGTATATATTGTAGATTATGTTAATTTTTTTTTTGAGTTAATTGCATTCTGCATATTAAATTTTAATAGGTCTGATTGTGATTTGCAGCACTAGATCCAACCAGCAATTGGATTCATTTATTAATTGTGAGACTGATATTCAATAATTTGCTTAACAGTAGTTTAATGTAGGTATTAGGTCCATTAGATGGCTACATAGCTAAAATTAACATAGTTAAGATGTTAGGTATGATAAATTAATTTTTCAAAGATCAAGTAGCATAGAGTTTCTTAACTTTTAGTTTGTGATATTACTAATTTATCATTGATGTAATTAGGTTAGGTTAGTAAGTTAGGCTTAGGATAATGTATGCTAATATAATTAGTTATTAGGTTAGCATTGTAATTTTCGTTACATTAGAATTTTCAGCAAGTTTGACTTTTTAGATATGATTTACAAAATTCGTATAGTGTAGTTTAGGTAGTCTTGATTTCTTTGTCCAGCACTTAGGTAATTTCCATACCTTGCATTAATAGTTTAGCATTTTAGTCTTTTGCTTTTGTTAGAGTGTGTTGACTTTTCTAAAAAATGTGTAGGTGCTTTAGGTAATTGATTTGATTACTTTATTTAGCTTAGGTAATTTGTATACATTGAATTGCTAGGTAACTATTAGCTTTTGAATCTTGTGGTTTAATTTTAGTAAATATGAATTCTTAATAGGTTAGTATAGGTAATTTTACTTGTCATTTTTTTAGTATGTTTTAACTTGGCATTAGATTTTCAAAATCGGGTAGTATACTTTAAGCAAGTTATTTGTTTGAGTGTTGTAGCTTTAGGTAGATATTATACACTGTATTGATAGGCTGGGTATTAGCCTTTAAGAGATTTTTTTTAATATAGTAAGAATTGGCTTGATTAGGCTTTTGAAAAAATCGTGAAGTAGGCTAGTATATTTTAGGGAAGTACCTTTGTCATTTTCGTAAGTTTTGATTCTTTCCAGTTAAATGCTTAGGTCAGATTTTTTTTTAGTAGAGTCATTTGTTGTGGTTTCCATATAGTAGTTGATTTACTTTAGCTACATTAGTAACTAGGTCTACAGTCAAAATCATGTAGAGAGTCAAGTTAGGTAAGTTATTTGAAAAATGGTGCATGTGCCATTCATGTTTTCATCATAGTGTATTTGAAAAATAAAATGCAATAAATTAATATGAAATTAAAATTAAACTATATGCTCATTCTTTCTAAACTAAGCATAAAGTAAAATTCTTATTAATTGAATTATTATAACCCTTGAATTAATTACAATAATTGAAAAATTAAAATTCTTTCAAAAAAATTTGCAAACTTGTTAGAAATAAATGTAAGCTTTTATAGATTTTCTTCAATTATTGTAAAATTGAAGAAAATATCCAAATTTAACCTTTTATGCCCCAAAATTTAAGAAAAATTAAACAAAATAAATGGAAATGGTGTATGATTTTACAAAAACATTTAAAAATGCATTTTGGAGTTTTAAATTTTCAAAATTGGATTTTGAAATACATAAATTCACTTTAAAATTTGAATTTAAAGTGAATTTAACTTTGAAATTGAGGATTTATGAAAATATATTGAAAATAATAGAAATAAAAAGCAAATAAACTCCAAAATTTGTTTAAAATGAAGTTAATGCATTCTAATTTTATAAAAATATTTTAAATTCGTGAAATACATGAATTTTGTTTGAAAATTGAATTTAAAAGTGTTAAAATGCCCAATTTAACTTCATTTCAACAAAGAAAATGATTTTTACAAAATCGGTTTTGAAAAATATAATAGATGAAGGGTCAAATATCCATAGAAATTTATGAAAATTGATATGGAGACTCCTAACAACCTTAGAAGTATTCTAGAAGTGAAAAATGCAATAAAATATTAGAGAAAAACCCAAATTAGGGTTTTTTATCCAACTAAAACATGATTTTACATAATCAGGATTTACAAACAGACCTTGTCAGAGTAGTCTGAGTGAATTAAGACTTAAAAAAACTTAAATTGAGCTAAAAATGAATCCATGGATTCATAACACATCAAATAAATATCTCCTTTTTACAGAACTTGTAAATAATTTTTAAAATTTGAGATATGACTGAAACATCAGAACATTAATTTTAGAAACGGGGAATTAGATTTTAGCAGACAAGTTTATGTAATTTTAGTGTTTTAGAGGCTAAACTGATTCAATTTATCTCAAATTTATGGGATAAGTTGCTAAATTTACCCATAAAACAACTCCAATTTACAGAAATGGAAACTTAATCCTGGATTAGAAATGGTGACTTTGGGAAGTCACTGTTTTATCTAAGGAAATGGACCTGTTAGAGAACTTGAAGTTTTGTAATCAGTCCTGGTTTTTGAGAGAATTAAAGTATCAAATAATCATGGGAGTTTATGAAATTTAACATGGATACACTAGACACAAAATGTAAGAAAACCCTTCTTACATATTTTGAAAATGAGTTTTCATCAGAGAGAGATATTCTAAACAAGTTGAGATAAAATTTAAGTAATGCTTAATGAGGCAAAATGACAGAGTTCTGATTTTTTATCAGAATCAAACATGAAAATTCTATAAAAATTGCTAAATATTTGCCGAGATAAACTAGACATGAAGAGGAGAAAGATCCAATTTACATATCTAGAAAATGATCTCCCATTAGGGAGATCCAATCCAAACAAATCGGGTCAAAACCTGTGAAAAGCATGTTAAAGAAAATCGACAAGGTTCTGGTTTTTTATCCAAATGATAGATGAAAAGGAAATAAAAGTTTATGAAAATTGGCATGAATAAACTAGACATTCTAAAAAAAAAAGATCTTGTTTACATATCTGAACAATGATCTCCCATTATGGAGATATGAATGCAACAAGTTAATCCTAGGTCTGAGCAATGCCTGAGATTGTAAACAGATAGGATTTTGACTTAAACTAAAAAATAAATAGAAATACATCATATAAATTGATGAAACTTTTCAGATATTAACTAGATATTCATATAAAGAAAATCCTTTTTACAGATCTCAAAAATGATCTCCCATTAGAGAGATATGACTCTAACAAGATGGGCTAAAAACTATAGTATAATAGGGTCATGGTTTCTGACCAAAATCAAGTATGAAAACATAATAAAAATTGCTAAAAATTGGCATGAACAAAATAGATTCAATGCCAAAGACATCACATTTTACAGATTGGAAAGATCATCTCCAATTAGGGAGAAATCACTCTGTCAAGTTGGTCCAACTTTAGGGAAAATCTGGAGGACCCAGAATAATAGGTTCTGAATCTCGATTTTTTTAGTAGATCAAACCAACTCAAAATGATCTGATTTTTGGTGGAGATCCAAAAAACACATAAAGAAAGATTCAGTAAAAAAATTAGATTGAAATAATGCCTAATTATATGTGAATTAATGAAATTAAAATTAGGCCAAAATTGAAATTATCATCTAAACATGATTGAATGAAATAAAACCTCATTAATGAATTGATCTAATGATCAAGAATGAGATATATTATTTTAGATCATGGATGATGATGAAAATGATGCAAAAACAGAATTAAAGCAACTAAAAATGAAATTGAAAGCATTGGTGCATAAATTGAAATTGATTTAGCCAATTGAATATGAGATTTGATTTATAAAAGATCAAATCTCATATTTCTAATGGCTTTTGCAAAATAAAAATTAGTAAATATAAATCAAATTAAATAAAAAAGAAGAAGTGGATTACCTTGCACCAAATGGGGAAGAAGGAGAGGAGGAGCTCCAAGACTTGGTGCCAACTCCAAGGAGAGAGGAGAAAGAGAAAAGAAGAGAACTCTTACCTTTCAAGGGAGTTCTCAAAATTTTTTCAAGTTATGAAAAAAGACACCCAAGGGGTCTTATTTATAGCCCAACTTGGGGGCATTTTGGGCATCAAAAATATGGAAAATATCTGAAGGGGTGGTTCCAAGCCCATGTGGGCATTTCTATTTTTTTAAATGGGTAATTCTGGTAATTTGCCAAAAAAATGGACACATGGCACCCCTTTTACAAGTGGTGCCCATGTGGGTTTTTAAAGATAAAGGAGGTTTTTAAAACTGGGTTAAAAACCCAAGTTTTTAACAAAGAGAAAGGGGGTTTTTGAAATAAAATCGATTTTAAGTTGAAAATGCCAAGTGGTGCCCCCCTCTTTGAAAATGTATTTTTTTCTTTTTTTTATTTTAAAATTACGATAACAAGTTTTAAACATACAAGCAAAATAAAAGGTGAGAAATAAAAGGGGAATTTGAAAATAACGGATTTCAATTAAAAATCCAATTTTGATTTTCGAAATCCAAATTATGTTAAAATCGGATCCAGATTGAATTTTGAAAAAATTTACAAAAATATTGAATTTGGATTTGAAATTCAAAGATTATTTTTGAAATTAGGATAAAAATTGGATTTTGATTTTGAATTTAAAATTCAAGAATTGATTTTAAATAAAAATTGGATTTTGAATTTGGATCTAGATCTATTTTGATATTTTGAAATCCAGATTGAATTATGAATTGGATCGAGGGTATTTTTCAAAAGTGAAAGTGTACTAGGATCGAGGCAACAAACACTAGAGGGGGGTGAATAGTGCTTTTAAAAATTGTCTGCAGAATATTGAAGGATTTTGCAATTTGAAAAGCAATCACACAAAGAACACAAGATTTTATCCTGGTTCGGTCTATCCCGACCTACATCCAGTCCCCAAGCAAAACCCGCTTGAGATTTCCACTATCAACCATGTTAACTACAAGATCGCACAGACCAAAACTGGTCCCACTTTCAGTAACAACCCTACTGAAAGCAAATAACTCCTTTAAACCAAGGAGTCCTTTTTACAGAAAATCAGTAACAACTTACAAAACAACCTATGAGCCTTTCTTTTGAATGCAAATGAGATGCAATTGACTTTTGAGGTTGTTGAAATACTCTACTCACGAATTCACTATCTCTCAAAGGGATATGAGTGAAAAACTGAAGTGAAAATATCAAGTGATTGAGAAAACAAATACTTGAATGAATAGGAGTGAAAATCAAGAAGTACATGATTCAAATCGATTGAATTCTCGTTTATTTGAGTGTAAAATGCACTCATATTTATAGTTAAAAAAATTCATATGTTTAGAGTATGAAAGGGTGTCAAAACAGTCCATTTTGAACGATCAAAATGTTTGAGAAATGAAAAGACACGCCCTTTTTGAAGTTTCAGGAAAACGGCAAAATTAGTCGACTGAAACATCAGTTAGTCGACTAATAGTTAGTTATTAGTAGACTGACAGTTATCGTCGATCGACTGATCTGTTAATCGAGCCGTTTAAAAATCTAAACTTTTATAAATTAGTCAACTAGACAAATTAGTCGACTGATAATATCATCAGTAGACTGAAAAACCTTTCAGTCGACTACTGCTAAAATCTTCTGAAAAACAAACATTTTGTCTGGTCGACTCATAAAAGCATTAGTCGACTGCTGCTAAATTTTTTAGAAAACACATGTTCTGTTCAATCGACACATAAAACCATTAGTCGACTGCTGCTAATTTTCCAAAAAACAGACATTTTGTCTAGTCGACTGATAAAACCTTCGGTCGACTAATTTGACAAAAATGACTTTTTAGAAAATATGGCGCGAAAGGATTAGTCGACTGGTAAGTCTATTGGTTGACTAATAAACACGAAAATTTAAGAAAAGAGTTTTCTAAACAGATTTTCAAGAGGGTTTCTTTTAGAAAAGTTTTTCTAAAGATATTTTAGGTAAAATGCAACCTAAATATGCACTCTAAGTAAGGCTCTTACAAGAATCTAAGACTTTTTAATGAATTAAACATTTGCACATTAGTCTTCAAAGATTCTTCATCGAATTCTTCAATTTCTTCATAGCCTTAGCTGAAATGTAGTTGATTCCACTTGCTCATCATCAAAACCTTGTACTTGAAGTATCATGTATGGCTTCATTGTCGTAACAATCTCCCCCTTTTTGATGATGACAAACTTAATCAAAGATGAAGCATTTAGATGCATAGATGGAGATTTTACTCCCCCTATCAATATGCTGCAAAACATTAAAAGTTAGTACTTTCAAAGCACATATATCACATATTGATTGGTTTGCATTTTCATTCATCATTACTTCATGCATTTATAAATGCATTCATTCAAAGTTTACTTTTTCTCTTAATTTCGCATTTCTCTTACAAGATCTCCTGCAATTTCAATTTAATGCTATCTTTTATCTTTTTCTCCCCCTTTGTCAGAATCAAAAAGAGTAAGGGCAAAAATATCATAAGCAAAATGGAGATACAAGTTTAAAATATTACAACCCATAAAGTATCAAAGTTTAGAAAAGACAGAACATAAAGATCAGAAAAGTGAGTTGAGCAAATCCTTGATTGAAGTAATCTCTTTCTGAATCGAAGATAGTTGTTGAGTCACATCTTCATGAAAAGTGTGTTGATGCAGCTCCAAAGCTTCCAGTCTCTGCATAACTTCATCATTGTCTTGACTTGTAGAAAATTTCTTTCTTTTTGCTTGAGATGAAGGTGTCGCAGAAGGTGAAGGTTTAAAAATAGATGGTTCAGTAGGATCAGATGGTTCAGTTTGATCAACATTTAAAGGAGGCAGATATTTAATTTTCATTCTTTTAAAAATTGTTTGATCAAAGAACTCCTTTTGCTCAATATATTTTTCATTTGTTAAAGGAACTTTAAAATGTCTGAAAATACGAGTTAGAAGACAACCATAAGGAAGAAATGGTTTTTGTTTCTACAAATTTGTAAAATACACATTGGCCCTATTTATAGAAATATTTCCAAATAAAACAAAAATAGTCGTAGATAGATATGTGAAATAGTAATCAAAAGAACCAGTTTTATGTAGAACATTGTGGGCAAAGATTCATCCAGCAATGCGTGCACGAGTTTGAAGATTAGTATTTTTGAAAGGAGGGCAGTGAGGTGCACCTGGAAGAAGAATTTGTTCAAAAATTCTTTCATCATTTAGTTCAACAGTGTTGAAAAGAGTGTCTAAAGGTGGAATTTCTAGAATTTCTCCAAGCAGTTTAGAATCAAACTCGATTTTAACATCACGAACAAGAGAAGAAAGAACTCCAGTTTCATGATTAATTTGTAAATTCGTGTAAAACAAGTGAATCAAAAAAGGATAGTGAAGGGTATCTGACAGGCATCAAAAAGATGTGAAATTCCAGGAAATAATTCTCTTATGTTATAATGAGAAAACAGGTGAAACAGTACATTTCGGCCTGGTAAAATAGGTAGTGCAGAAATTGATCCAAAAGTATCATATAAGAGAGGATTTTGGAGTAATCTGAGTGAAAAATCATGTCTTAAAGAAGGTGTAGGAGGAGGAGAACCTAAACCTTTTGCAGATGCAGACTTCGTACGAGGCATGATTAAAAACATATTTACTAAAAATGTCGGCTTCCAAATGACATCCGGCCAGGGGAAAATGCTGTCCGGCGTTCAGAAACGAAGGAAGATACGGTGGCTGACGGCGAGTGTGAAGGCTGCCACAAGGGGATTCCGGCAATGGCCGAAGATACACCGTCACGGCAAGAGTGTTCCGGCGTGTTTTGAAGATGTGCCAGTTATTGCAAGAGGATTTCGGTGTTTTAAGATCACGGCTAGAAGATTCCAGCGTCTCCTTGTCACGGCAAGAAAATCCCGACGAAGATCGAACGACACTCCGAGGGTTTTTCGGAAGAGAGAGATGAAAGAGACCAAAAAAGGGTTTTCGTTTTAAGGGTTTCGTTCCTTTAAAATAAAAACGAAAAGGTGTGAAAATGAAACGATGCCTACTTTAAAAAAAAAACGGGTGTTAAAAAAATCCAAGGGGTATCGGGTCCCTTCATTTAAAATTTTAAAAAAAAATTTAGTCGACTAAAACTTTATCGGTCGACTAAGAATGTGCGACTTATTCTAAAAATATTAGTCGACTAGAAATATATCGATTGACTAATATGGTGTGATACATTCTAAAAATTTTAAAGCATCAGTCGACTAAATTTTTATCGGTCGACTAATATAGTGCGATTTTGAGATATTGTTCAAAAATTAGCATTTTTATAAATCCAAAAATGAGAAAATACCTAGTTCTCTCCTAATTCTCATAAAATTTTCAATTTTAAGAGGTTTAGTGAAGATATCGGCATGTTGTTCTTTAGTGAAAATAAAATGTAATGAAATATCTCCTTTTAACACATGATCTCTTAAGAAATGATGTCTAACTTCAATATGCTTAGTTCTTGAGTGCTGAACAGGATTTTTTGAAAGATTTATAGCACTAGTGTTATCACAATAAATAGTTGTTGTGGAGTAATTCAAACCAAAATCTTTTAAGGTCTGTTTCATCCATAGTACTTGTGAATACGCTAAACTAGCTGCCATATATTCTGCTTCAGTTGTTGAGAGTGACACTGAATTTTGCTTTTTACTAAACCAAGAGACTAAAGAATTTCCTAAGAAATGACAAGTTCCACTAGTACTCTTGCGATCAGATTTACTTCCTGCAAAATCTGCATCACTATATGAAACTAAATCAAAGGAAGATGATTTTGGGTAAAACAAACCGAAATCTAAAGTATCTTTTAAATAACGAAGAATTTGTTTTACGGCAGTTAAATGGGATTCCTTTGGATTAGCTTGAAATCTTGCACACATACAAACACTAAACATAATATCAGGTCGACTAGCAGTTAAGTATAATAGAGATCCGATCATACCTCTGTAGAGCTTAGTATCTACACTTTTACTATTTTTATCTTTATCAAGAGAAGTAGTTGTACTCATAGGATTCCTTCTTGATTTCGATGAGTCCATTCCAAATCTCTTGAGAAGTTCTTTTGTATACTTAGCCTGATTGATGAAGATTCCTTCTTCAGTTTGCTTTATTTGAAGTCCAAGGAAGTAGTTTAATTCGCCCATCAAGCTCATTTCAAAGTCTTCCTGCATAGCTTTAGCAAATTCTTTACAAAGAGAATCATTAGTAGAACCAAATATTATGTCATCAACATAAATTTGCACAATAAGAATATCTAAATTAAGATTTTTAATAAATAAAGTGGAGTCTACCCGACCAATGGAAAAACCAGATTGTTCTAGAAAATTTCGTAGTCTTTCATACCACGCTCTTGGTGTTTGTTTGAGTCCATACAAAGCTCTTTTCAATTTGTAGACTTTTTTTGGATATTTCTCATTTTCAAAGCCTGAAGATTGCTCTACATAAACTTCTTTATTGATGTGTCCATTTAAGAATGCACTTTTAACATCAATTTGATATAACTTGAAGTTCATGTAACTAGCAAAAGCAAGCATCATTCAAATTGACTCTAATCGAGCCATTGGTGCATAGGTTTCATCAAAATCTATGCCTTCTTCTTGATTATAGCCTTGTGCTACTAGCCTTGCTTTGTTACGAATGACTTCCCCATTTTCATCCAGCTTATTTCGGAAGACCCATCTTGTTCCAATTACTGGATGATCCTTTGGTCTATCAACTAGATCCCAAACATCATTCCTAGTAAATTGGTTCAGTTCTTCAGACATGGCCAAAAGCCAAAATTCATCATCACAAGCCTCATTGATATTCTTTGGTTCTAATTTAGATATGAAAGCAACATTTGCAATATATTTTTCTAATTGCCTTCTAGTTTGGACACCACTCTTTATTTCACCAATAACTTGTTCATGTGGATGATTAGGAACTTCTTTCCAAACCAGTTGAAGAGGAATATTTTCTTAAGAAGTACTCTCTATCAAGGGTTCTTCTTGAAGTATTACTTCTTCTCCTTCGCTTAGAGGTATAACCTACTCACAATTCTCATTAAATGCAACATGTAAAGATTCTTCAACACAAGATGTTCTTTTATTGAAAATACGATAAGCTTTACTTCTAGAAGAATATCTAAGAAATATTGATTCATCTGATTTTGAATCAAACTTATCAAGATTATCTTTGGTATTTAACAAGAAACATTTACTACCAAAAATTTTGAAATATGAGATCTTTGGTATACGATCATAATACAATTCAAAATATGTTTTATGTAAAATTGGTCTAATAAGAATACGGTTCAAAACATAACATGTTGTATTTATTGCTTTAGCCCAAAAGTATTTTGGTAAATTTTTATCTTGAAGCATGGTTCTAGCACATTCTTGCAAAGTTCTATTCTTTCTTTCAACAACTCCATTTTGTGGAGCCGCTCTAGGAAAAGCAAAGTTGTGAGATATACCATGTAAATCACAAAACTTTAGAAAAGATTCATTTTCAAATTCACCACCATGATCACTACGAATTTTAATTATAGATGTAGATTTTTCATTTGTAATTCTTTTACAAAGTTTAGAAAATTCCGAAAAAGCATCATTTTTGCTTTTTAGAAAAATCACCCATGTAAACCGAGAATAATCATCTACTATAACAAAAGCATACTTGCTACCATTCAAACTTTGAATTTTACATGGTCCAAATAGATCTAAATGTAAAAGTTCAAGAGGACGTTTTGTTGAAACTATATCTTTTGCTTTAAAAGAACTCTTGATTTGTTTACCCCTTTGGCATTCTAGGTATGCCTCTTACAAGATCATTCTTGGATAACTTTGAAATAATTTTAAAGTTAACATGTCCAAGTCTCTTGTGCCATAACCATTGAATTTCATTTGAAACAATAAGACATTTTTCATTAAAAGTGGGTAATTCATCTAGATATAGTTCATACACATTGTTCCTTCTTTTACCTTTAAAAATGATCTTTTTAGATTGAAAATCAGAAATTAAGCATAAATCATTTTCAAAAGAAACATGAAAACCTTTTTCACATAATTGACTAATAGATAATAAATTATGCATTAAACCATCTACTAAAAGAATATTTTCTATCAAGGGAAATTTTGGATTACCAATATTACCAATACCTATTACTTTTCCCTTATTATTGTCACCAAAGGTGACGGTTCCTCCATCCTTATTTTAGAGGGTGAAAAATAACTCCGGCCTTCTAGTCATATGTTTGGAACAACCGCTGTCCAATATCTATTTGCTCCTTATGTTGTGTACCTAGAACAAAATTAGAAAACAGAGCATTTGACCCCTTTCTATTTTTGGGTCCATGAGAGTTAGTCTTAGGAACTCATATCCATTTGGATTTTGATTTCCTTTGATAATAAATATTCTTTCTATAAAAGAATTTATCATGTCTAGACTTATAAGTATTATAGTTTCCATGATTAGATGCATTTCTATTAGAACTAGAAAGTTTAGTTCTATGAACAAATGGTTGAGAATAATGTCTTTGATTTTTCACCGCATAGTTTGGTCTATTTTGAGTATCAAAGAAGCTATATCCCAATCCGGTTTTATTAACCGAGCATCTTTGAGAACCAAGAATTTTTTTTAGATTCTCTTGACCATTTGTGAATTTGGTCACTATGGAAAGAAGATCATTTGATTTTTCTTTTAGACTAGATATTTCTTTTTGTAAGAGATTGGTTTTAACTCCAATTTTTTTTATCTCAAATGCTTGGCAAGTGTTTTCCTTCTTGAGATCTTCTATCTCTTGAAGAAGCACTTTATTTTGAGAGTCAAGAGTTAAATGTTCAGTTTTTAACTCTTTATTTTTAGAACTTAGACTCTTAAATTTATCATATAAATCATTGAATGCTTCTAACAAGTCATCATAGTCAATTTGACTTACCGAATTTTCTTGTGCTACAAAACACATGTTGGCGACTTCTTCATTTGATTCTTCATTGGAAGAGGAGTCACTATCATCCCAACATGCTTGAAATGCCTTTTTTTTCTTGAATTGTTCCTTGGGCTTGATTTTGAGAAGAGGACAATCTTTCTTGATATGTCCTTCATTTTTACAGTTAAAGCACTTGACTTTATTGGGATTGGAAGAATCTGCTTTCTTTACCTTTCTTTGAAATCTTTCCTTTTTGATGAATCTTATGAATTGCCTTATGATGAGGGCAATATCTTCATCTTCTGAATTTTCTGAGTCAGAAGTAGCCTTAAAAGCAAGAGATTTCTTCTCGGGCTCTTCTTCTTGTCTGTCTTGAAGTTGGACTTCATATGTCATAAGGTTACCAACCAAATCTTCAAGAGTGAGAGTATTAAGATCATTTGCTTCTTCAATAGCAGTGGTTTTTCTCTCCCATTCAGGAGTTAAACACCTTAGAATCTTTCTGACTAAATCCACTTATGAATATTCTTTTCCAAGGGATTTCAAAGTGTTAGTTATATCGGTCATTCTAGTTACCATGTCCGATATAGATTCATTTTGCTTTATTTTGAACAATTCAAATTTATGAACTAGAGAAGCAATTTTAGATTCCTTTACCTTTGACGTACCTTCGTGAGTCACGAGAAGAGTATGCCAGATTTTATTTGTTGTAGAGCATTGGGAGATGCGATTGAACTCTACCTTGTCAACGGCATAATATAATGCATTCATTGCCTAGGCATTAAGTGAACCAGTCTTCTTTTCTTCATCGGTCCATCGGCTGAAATCAGTTGATGGAGTTTGGTACTTATCTGAAACAATTCTCCAAATATCGAGATCCATGGATTGCAAGAATATTGTCATTCTCACTTTCCAGTATCCATAGTTTGTTCCGTCAAAGAGAGGAGGACGAACAGAGGAGCATCCTTCTTTGTGCTGAGATGTTGTAGTTGCCATGCTAGGTGATGATCAAATCAGAATAATAGCAAACCTGCTCTGATACCAAATGAAAGTGTACTAGGATCGAGGCAACAAGCATTAGAGGGGGGGTGAATAGTGCTTTTAAAAATTGTCTGCGGAATATTGAAGGATTTTGCAATTTGAAAAGCAATCACACAAAGAATACAAGATTTTATCCTGGTTAGGTCTATCCCGACCTACATTCAGTCCCCAAGCAAAACCCGCTTGAGATTTCCACTATCAAACTTGTTAACTACAAGATCACACAAACCAAAACCGGTCCCACTTTCAGTAACAACCCTACTGAAAGCAAACAACTCCTTTAAACCAAGGAGTCCTTTTTACAGAAAATAAGTAACAACAACAACCTATGAGCCTTTCTTTTGAATGCAAATGAGATGCAATTGAAGAAGTGGCGAGTACAAGTCGAATCCACAGGGAACGGGATACATTCTGAATTAATTCTAAAATAACAATTTATTAATATAACAGAGTTTACAACTATGTCAATATTACAATTCTAACAATCTAAATACATAAAAATAAACTAAAGCAGGCATCTAAGTCTTCTCCAGATCGCTAGGGGTAAATCGGTCTTTTCACCACATGTGCAGTTGCACCTCATATTTGAAATACACCTGAAAACCTGTTTCTAACTTATTAACCTCCAGGGCGATCCGACGACTGTGGGGAAGGAAAAGAGCGGACTTTGCTAGGATTTCGTACCATGAGGGACCTCGTTGATGCAGAAACAACACCATGGAACTGTATTATGCAGCTGCAACACGTTTGAAGTCCATCGAGCCCCTCTTTGCTACTAAGCCGGTTGAAAGCCGAGCTTAGTGGCAAAGACAACACTCCAAATTTTGAAAATGCCCCAGTCAGCGGATCTGAACTGGGTGTGGAAGAAATTTTTTTGAAGGATGGCTTCTCAGGTTTAAAACCTTATCCTGAATGGTTTTGGGGAGACGAAATCCTCGAAAATAATATGATTGAGTTAGAAAAATGAGGAAATTATGATGGGACTTTGGGTGAAAATCCCAAAATGGTGGAAAATCAGAATTTTGATCAGGTCTCATGGGTGAGACAAGATACTCTTTTTGGAATGATTCAGGTTTAGCCCTTAACCTGGATGGGATGAAGATATATAAAAAATGTATTGAATGAGGAAAGTAATACATGAGGACTTTGATGGGACATTTTTGGAAAATTCCTCGTGAAAATGCAGCTCAAAAGGGAATTCTATCCCGGATGGATATATAAAGTATGAATTCCTCGATGGGACGAACCATAATGGGACTGGGAGAAATCATCTCGTTAAATCAAGGAATTTTGTAGGCACAAGACTCAGGTTTAACCCAAACCTGCAAGGAAGATACCTCGCGAAGCGAGGTTCCGGGTTAACTCTTAGTCTAAATAGGAAATCTACCATACGGATTTCTCAAATGGAGAAACCATAATGGGACCTTTGGAACTTGGACGAACAAATCCGAAAGGGGTTTTACGAGAGGAGGAAAATATAGGATTCCCTAAAGCTTTGAAAAGGGGAAGAAATTGGGTGTCTCATTGCTGAGACTGAAATAACTTTTGAAATCTATGACCTCTCGCAGGGGGTTCAGGTTTGACCCTTAACATGAGTGGAAACCACCATACGAAATCCTTGACTGAAGAAACCGCGATGGGACAAGAAGAGATACTTCAACTGAATGAGGCAACTCTTCTGGAAGATATAAACAACGCTAGGTTGCATCAAAATGGGTATTGAATGTTTATTTCATTCTTGGAATAGCTAAAATTTTTTGCCAATAAGATAAAATTATAGCTGATTCAAATGCTTGGAAATGTGCACGTATGTGCGAAGATATTCCCTCTTTTACCTAAAGTATTTCCTCCAATGAGGTTAACTCCTCAGTTCTAAGAGTCAGATTCAAAATTTTAGCGCTGATGATTTTCTTCAAGGAAGCTATCCATTTCCTTGATATGAGAAGTGAAGAAATATTCTTAATTTCATAAAAACAAGTAGTGAAAAGATATTGATAAAGGAATTTTGCATGAGAAAAGATGACTTTTGGAAACTTTGGCAGTTTGATATTTGGGTGTTTTCCCATGAGGATCCTTTTGCACTCTTTTTGAGTCGTTGCACTTTCTCAGTTTTTCACATCATCCTTCATTTTGGATGTGTCCTAACTTTTCTCTCTTTTTCGGGGAAGGGTACGTCACAAACTCTTTTATCTTGGAGATGTTTCGATCCTTTTTTTATCTTAGGGATTCTATTGATGTCACTGGCTCAAAAGGTCTTTAGATGATAGCTGGAATCAAATATCCTTTAGGGTTTGTCAGTAGGTTCATCGCACTCGCCTTCATCTCGATGGTGATCTGAACTTTCTCTGGAAGGATTCTTCACAAACTCCTTCATCTCGGAGATGATCCAAATCTTCTTTGGCCCTGGGGGTCTAGCTCGCATATTCGTCTTCATCTTGACGACAGTTGAGAGATCCTTTTTGCGGGTATTTGATTATAACTTTAAATGAATGAGAAGATATGAGTTGAGTGGATTCTTTTTAAAGCTCAACATATTTCCACTGCCTGATTGCTAGATAGTCATTTTAAGACATGCGTCATAGCCATGATCAATATCAACTCGCTTTTGGCTTTTCAACATCATTGAAGATTTCTTTCACTGATCATATCGATGATATTTCTCACATCCTTTTGGTTGATCAACAGGAAAAGATTTGAATTTTACCTCTTTTTCTCAAAAAGTTTCACCTTTTTGGAAAGAAATACAGGAGGTAATCTGAGGAAATCCTTTTGTGTAGTAAGATTATTGGAATCAACAACTGTTTTTAGCAAATTGGCATAATGTTCCAGATTTCTCTTGTGAAATAATCATTCAATATAGATTTTGATGAGACCTTTAACTATAATAAAAAAGAAATGGTGTAAGAATCAGACTTTAGAAAACTTGACTGATGAAATACATTAGGTTTTGGAAATCCTGACCAGTTATGAGGAACTGGATTTTGATAATCCCGATCAGTTATAAAAACTGGATTTGAAAATCCAGACCAGTTATAAAAACTGGATTTCAAAGTCCCGACCAGTGAAAGACAGTAGATTTGAAAATCCTGACCAGTTATAAAAACTGTATTTGAAAATCCCGACCAGTTATAAAAAACTGGATTTGAAAATCCCGACCAGTTATAAAAACTGGATTTGAAAATCTCGACCAGTTATAAAACTGGATTTTGAAAATGAAGGATTTAATCTGATGGTTTGAAAGTGATTGAATTTGAGAAATTATAACCCGAAGGTTGATGAGATTCTGAAGATATTGTAACCAAAGGTTGGGAAACTGATAGAATTTGAGAGATTGAAGATCTTGAAGGTTTGGAAATGATAGAATTTGAGGAGTCGTACTCTAAGGGTTTGATCTTTTGGAACACACGACTAGCGGGAGCTGGATCTTTTAAAATACATGACCAACGAGTGTTGGATCTTTTGGAAATATATGACCAACGAATTTTGGATCTTTTGGAAATACAGGGCCAGCGGAAGCTGGATCTTTTGGAAATACATGACCAGCAAAAGCTGGATCTTTTGGAAATACATGACTAGCAAAAGCTGGATCTTTTTGGAAATACATGACCAACGAATTGCTGGATCTTTTGGAAATACATCAAATTTTGGGAAGTTCAAGTCAAGGACTGTTGATCAGAAGGTTGAATTTAGGATGTTATCGGTGCGAGGACCGGATTTTCCAAATGAGCTCAATATATGATTGAGAAAAAGTTTGAAAAATAAACAGCACAAGGACTGGATTTTAGAGATGAGCTCGGTTTTTCAAAAGGGATTTAGAAATCAGAGATTCTTGGCAAAAATTAGTGGACCATCATAGTTTAACTGTATGTGGTCCGCTTTCAGGATTTATCCCTTATCCTGAGTGGGGAAAGAATAGTAAAAGAATACCACATTGAAAGAAGGCATCAGGTTTATCCCTTAACCTGAAAGGGTATTTTTAAAGATAAAGGTAGAGGAAATTTTAATAAGATTGAAAAATTTGTTAAAACTTGACATAAATGAGCATTAGCTTGATGTAAATTTGATCAAACCAAAATGAATCAAATGAAATGAAAAATAAAGACCACAAGATCAATTGAGAATTAACAAAATTTGAGGAAAAGAGCTTTCGTCTAATCCTTCCTGCATATGATGAAGAAGATGACTATAGATCAATAAAATGCCCCAGTATCATGGAGAAGAATGTAAGAATTGATATAAGATCATTGTTTTATTGAAATGGCTCTTTGAAGAGTACAAAGGCTTTAGAATGAACATTTCAGGTATAAAACTTCTTCAAATGCAGAGCATTGATGGGATCTGGCATCTCCACTCCATCTGTGTTGATTAGACGATATGAATTGCGAGAAAGTGCTTCATTAACCACATAAGGGCCTTTCCAATTGGGTGACCACTTGCCCCGTGGTCGATGCTTGAGATGGGCTGTTGATCTGAGCACCAAATCGTTGACCCGAATTTTTCTCTCAATGACGGACTTGGCATAGTGTCGAGCTATCCTCTGTCGATAAGCTTGAGCATGATCTGCTGCCTTGAGCCTTTTTTCATCTAGTAGATCCAGCTGCACCAATCTCTGCTGCTGATAATGATCAAGTGGCAATTCTATAAGGGAAGCAAATTTGAGAGTGGGCTTTTGGATATGGAGAGGTAACACCACTTCAGTTCCGTAAACAAGTTCCGAAGGAGTGACATTAGTCAAAGTCCGAATGGTGGTCCGGTATGCCCAAAGTGCGTCATGAATTTTCTCATGCCAGTCTCGACCTGTCTTCACAGTCCTTTCCAAAATACGGATCAGAATCTTATTGGTGGCTTCTGCTTGGCCGTTCCCTTGATGGTAATAAGGAGCTGAGAAATGATGGGGAATTCTGAATTTAGAGCAGAATGTTTTCATCCTCTCATTTTTAAAATGGGTTCCATTGTCTGAGACAATATCATGTGGTATGTCGAAGCGGCAAAGGATGTTCTTGTGAATAAAAGAAACCACATGGCGGCCTTCTACTGTGTGTAGAGTAACAGCTTCAACCCATTTTGTAAAATACTCTGTTGTAGCCAGAAAATATCTGTGGCCGTTGGAAGCAGAAGGAGTAATCGGTCCAACGACATCGAATGCCCACATAGAAAATGGCCAAGGAGAAACAACTGATTGCAGATATGTGGCCGGAGCATGAATGGAAGGTGCGTGCATTTGGCACTTGACGCACTTCTTCACAAATCTATGACAGTCCTGCTGCATGGTATTCCAATAGTACCCTGCTCGAACGATCTGCTTGACGAGAGTTTGATAGCCGACATGGCCACCACAAATCCCTTCATGTGCCTCTTGGATAATTTCCATAGCTTCTTCTTTGTCTAAACATTTGGCATATTCAGAACTGAAACCATGGTGATAAAGGACATTGGCAAGAATGAAATAACGGGTAGACATACGTTAAATCGCACATTGCTCCCTTTTTGACATTTCTGATGGAAATTCACCAGTCTCAATGAAATTTTTGATATTTTGATACCAAGGCTTCTCCTTCTGATCGACCTGGTTTACTTGCATAATTGAAATAAAAGCGGGTTGCTCAAGTCTGCCAACCTCGAAAGAGCGACATGATTCACTGCCTTTGAAGGATAAAATGGAGCCCAGACTGGCCAAACCGTCAGCTATCTAATTATGCTCTCTTCTGATATGATTGAGCTAAAATTCTTCGAAGCTGTCCACAAGAGCTAGGACGATTTTCTGATACGGAATCAATTTGGAATCTTTCACTTGCCATTCGGTGTTAATTTGACTGACAACAAGTAATGAATCGCTAAAGGCATGCACTCTCTTGACATTGAAACTTTGCAGGATTTTGAGGCCTTGTATTAGAGCTTCATACTCGGCCATATTGTGAGTGCATGGGAAACCAAGTTTGAGGGAATAAGGGATCATTTCTTTTTCTGGACTGATCAGCAAGACGCCAATCCCTATGCCAGTCATATTTTTAGAGCCATCGAAGAACAAATTCCAAACTGGGGGCTGTTGGATATTGCAGATGTGCTCATCAGGAAAATCATTCTCTGCTTTAATTTCTTCTGTCAAAAGAAAATCTGCCAATTGATTTGTGATCGTTTGGCCTTTAATCGATTTTTGAGAAACATACTCTAAGTCATATTGCATCAGGAGGACATGCCACTTCGCAATCCGTCCAGTGAGAAATGGTTGCTCAAGAATATATCTGAGCGGATTAAGCTTTGACAGAAATTTGATTTCAGAAGCCAATAAGTAATGTCTTAATTTTTGGCACATCCAAACCAGAGCCAGACAAGTCTTCTCCATCTGAGAATACTTCTTTTCATAATCAATGAAGGTTTTTCTCACATAGTATATGGCGTACTCAATCAGGCTACCCTCTTCATACTGTGCAAGGAATCCACCACAGGCATTCTGATTGACTGAAATATATAGTAAGAGAGGCTTCCCCAATTTTGGCGGCTTCAAAACTGGTGGATTAAGGAGGTATTTCTTGATTCGCTCAAACGAGAGCTGGCATTATGATCCCCATTCAAATTTAACTCCTTTTCTGAGCAAATGATTGAAAGGTTCACATCTCATGGCCAAATTGGAGATGAACCTGCGAATAGACTACATACGCCCTTGAAGGCTTCACAGTTCCCTGAGATTAGTTGGAGGTGACATATCAATAATGGCTTTTGCCGTGGCTGGATCCACCTCGATTCCTTTCTTGCTGATGATGAAGTCGAGTAATTTGCCAGACTTAACCCCGAACACACATTTTTGAGGGTTAAGTCTCAACTTATAAAGAATAAGTCTTTCAAAAACTTGATTAAGAGCATCGAGGTGATCCTCTTCTTCTTTAGACTTAACCAGAATGTCATCCACATATGCATCCATGTTTTTGTGCATTTGATCATGGAAAATTACGACCATCGCCCTCTGATAGGTTGCCTCAGTGCTTTGAGCCCAAATGGCATTACAGTATAACAGAAGGTTCCCCACGGGGTAGTAAATGAAGTCTTTGACTGATCGCAAATGGCCAGCTTGATCTGATTATAGCCTGAATATCCATCCATGAAAGAAAACATGGCATGACCTGCTGTGCTGTCGATCAATAGATCAATGTTAGGAAGTGGATAATCATCTTTCGGGGTAGCCTTGTTGAGATCCCTAAAATCAATGCAGATTCGAACTTTGTCATTCTTTTTAGGGACTGCCACGATATTTGCCAACCAATCTGGGTAATCAATGGCTCGGATGAAGCCTGCTTTCAACAAATCTTCAAGTCCTTCCTTGACTTGTTGCTCAATTCGAGGATCTAACTTCCTCAATTTCTGCTTGATTGGTCTGGCTTCTGGTTTCAACTTGAGTCGATGCTCAACCAGCTTGGGGTCTAATCCTGGCATATCTTCATAAGTCCAGGCAAATACTTCCTGATGCTTTTTAAGGAATTGAACGAGTCTTGCTTTTTCTTCTGCTTTTAGACCCAAACCGATTTGGAGAATTTTTGGATCATCTTCTGACCCAATGTTGATATCCTCAGTTGGATCTTGAACCAGAGATGAGGGTTCATCCTGCTTCTGAATGTGAGCAAATTCTGGCAATTCTTGAATGGTGGAATCAAATTCGGCTGGCTCTTTGGTCTGCTCTGCTGCCTGACTGACCTCTGCTCTGTCTTTCATCTCAGGAAACCTTGCCAATTTTAGATATTTGGGATTGATAATGAATTTTGTCATTGATTCAGGAGTTAATGGTCCTGAAAATGTAAGAAAGGTTTTTAAGAGAAAGTACAAGCCCAAAAATAAGCCTTTTGTACAAAGCAAAGAAATAATGGTACCGACAAAATATAAGATAAGAATGATAGATGCTCAGATGTGAGGAGAAAATTGATCTTTCATTGATTGGAAATGTGATATTTACAAGATACTGACAAAAGATGAGACTGTGTTGTCCCTACAAGATTCACAGAAAGATAAGAAAAAGAAAGCAGGAAAACTAAGGCATCATCTTCACTTGTTCCCTCTGACAAATATTGTTTTCTTGCTGGAGTCTTGGCCAGTGAATCCCAACCCTGAACTGTCTGCATGCTGAACTGGAATGATGGGCTCTATCATGCCATTTTCATTTTTCCCCATGCCTTGGAACGGCTGGTATTCGTGTTTTATCAACAGATCGAACCCCTTTCTGGCTTTGGAAAATTATTGAAATAAAGGATGATCTTTGAAGGAGGTGTAATTGATGTAGCCTCCTAATTTGAAGAAACAAGGTCCCCGCCATTGGACCGTGGCTGCCACGTTCTCTTCTTCCATGATATCTTTCAATTTTAGCATCTATAGGCTGTCACTGAGATTGATCTCGTCTGCCTCCCGGATGCTGGGAATATCTGCTGTAAATGTCAGACGAGGAATCATAGGCTGTGGCAGCCTCTCTTCAGGATCTTCGCCCAAGATGGTAGTAATCATTCTACCCTTGGACCACTTTATGCACTGGTGGAGGGTTGATGGAACGACATTGGCATTATGGATCCATGTTCGTCCCAACAAAAGATTGTAAGTTGGCGGCACATTGACGACATGGAATAAGACGGTGTGCACTGAGTAATTAATGAAAATCTCTAAAAAGATTTTGCCTTTTGCAGTCTGCCCGTGATTATCAAAGCCATAGATGGTAATGGGATCAGGTACGTATTCTTCTTCTTTTAATCTGAGGGTCTTTGCTGTCATCTCTGGGCAAATGTTGAGGTTGTTGCCTCCATCAATAAGCACATGCGGGACAGTCATGTCCCTGGTCCTTACCACAATGTACAATGCATTATTGTGGAATGAATGAGGCTTAGGCAAGTCCTCATTAGAGAAGGTAATAGGCGCGTTAGCCATCGCCTGGTTTACAATCTGCGCCATGTCTTCTGGCGTAGTGCCCGACTTCACCTTAATTTTTCTCAGTAAATCATCTAACTTTTCTTAATGCTTAGGAGAATAATGAGTTAATTCAAAAATAGAGATGTTAGAGAGCGTTGTAATTGGCTTTTGAAGGCTTTTGGCCCGCTCTTCTGCTGCCTCAGAGGTTTCTGCTTCCTCTGCGGAGGCTTCCTTTTTCAAAAATCTCTTTGAAAAAACTTGGGTTTTTCCACTCTCAACTAACATATTTCTTATATTAAAAAATGAGAGGATATTCCCTCTCTTAGATACAGGCTGATCCTGATGTAGAACCATCACCTGATGCTGCAAACTCATTTCTTTGCTGAAACATGGACGTATGTGACTCTGTGGCAGGAAAGAATGTTTAGAAGTGGTTGATGATGAATGTTTCGGAAATGGGGCGGAAAGGATATCCATTTTGCCTTCTTCTTCATCCTCGATGAGGATGCTTTTGTCAATGCAATCCTGGATCAGATGCTTCAGGACGAAGCAGTATTCAGTGTCATGGCCCATCGCTCTGTGGAACTTGCAATACTGTTCCTTGAATCTTCCCATAATCACTGGCGGATCTGCAACTTTGGGAAGTTTCACCATTCCGTGGGATAGCAAATATTCCAGAATCTTTTCCAGAGGCTGGTCGAGAGGAGTGAATTTTTGATCCCTACTCCAGTTTATGTGCTTGGGTTTTTCTTGAAGGTCCCCTTTTTGTTGAGGACCGGCCGAGAGAGGTTTGTCACTGTTCTTGAAGAACTTCCCCTTTCTTCCTCTGCTCTGTTCGGGCTTCGTGCCACTGCTGCTGCCCTGCTTGCTGCTACTGCCCTGGTCATCTCTTGGAACCTCGGCGGAGTAAGTGAAGTGTGCCTTCTTCTTTAGGTCCGGGATATTCTTGGCCAAAGAAACACCTTCATACATTCCATTTTCCACCCCCATCTTGAGCCATTCTGCTCGCTCCGTCAGTTCAATAAATGATTTGGAGGGATATGGGAAAAGGAGGCTTTTCAGGGGCTGGGAGAAGTTATTGAGGATGACTTGGAGGGCATGTTCCTCAGAAATAGGGTTTCTCATCTTGTTACAAAGGCTCCTCCACTTGTGGATGAAATCTTTGGCCTTCTCGTGGGGCTCCTGTTTTAGGTTGCACAAATGGTTCAGGGTGGGCAGAGCTTCCGTAGTGAATAGGAAGCATTCAACGAACATGTTGACAACTTTGTCAAAATCCCTTAACTTGATGGGATTGATGTGCTCGGCATACCACTAGGCAGCTATACCCTCCAGACTGCAGGGGAAACAGAGGAAAAGGGCACGGTTGTTTTCGCTGAACCGGGCGCATTCTGCAAAGAACATGGCAAGATGGGCCTTAGGATCACCGGATCCATCAAACTTAATGAATTTTCTGGGGAGTTTCTCTAGATTGATGTCCCCTTCTAAGCCGAGGTAGAAGTCTTGCCTGGTGTATGACCTTTTTCCTTTATCCCGAATTTGCAGATCTTTGACTATCTTGGTCAAGGCTTGGATCGAATCTTCTGCGGGGGCCCCATACTTGGGCTTGTTCACTGACAATGGTTCTTCCACTGGCCTCTTGGATTGTCGCAGATGCTTCGGGATGTAAATCAGTTGCTCTTCTTCAAAATTCTCTTCTGTTGACTCGAAATCTTTAGAAGTACTGTCATGTTGTACTTTCTGCTTGCTGATTTTGACGGGCTTCTTCTTAGCTTTGCCCTTAGAAACTGCCTTCTTGGGACCAGCCTTAGCCTGTTCGGCCATCATCTTGGTCATCATTTTTTGAAAGACTCTATACATGGCCGGATCAACGTTGCTCTCATCCCCTGAATCATGCTTCTTGGATAATCTAGGAGAATTCATCTCCTCTGGTTCGCTGTCACTGTGCCATTGAGCAGCCTGCTTGCCAGCCCTTGTCTGAACCATCTTTGGATGCCAAAGTTTTCTTGTAGAATATGGGGATGGTTAGAGTATGGAGGAGCTTTTGAAAACCAAAATTTTTGAGGAAGAGGAACAGAGGATTTTGGCAGATAATTTTAAGAGATTATCCCATTACCCGGGATTGGGTCATCACAAGATTTGTGACAATTGTGTTACCATTTTGATGATAACGGAGAAATATGCCTTGTTACCTAGGCGAGGTCGTCAACCATGATAAAATATATTGAAGAAATGTGGGAGAAATGTCCCATTTACCCGGGATGAGGTCGTCACCAAAATTGTGATCATTTGTGCTATAAAACAAAATACAAGAAATAAAATTTTGGCCAAAAGTAATTTTTATTGATATTTAACATTCAAAGACAAAGAGAGGGTGGGCAGACAGTTTGCCACCACTCTTGACATTCAGATGATACATTTGGCCCAGGAAATACAGAGAGAGAAACAAAGGAGTCCCAGGTATATTTAGTGACATAGTATGCCCCAGACCACAGATCCGACTGCAGGTTGAATTCTGGCATGTTGTCCGTCAGGAAGCGGGTGTTGGCACAAACCTGTCGCTGCAAAAACTGCCTGAGACATCGTTCCGGCTGATAATCAACATAAAAGAAAGGGCCAAGCAATCTGTAGCGCTTGTCGCGAGCATAGGTGTATCGAGGAACGGTCTCTCTTCTGTCGAAGAAGTCCCAAACAATCTCCTCTTGATGCAGTTTCTCGATCAAAGCTCGGCACTGAATGGTTGTCTTCGGCTGCTTACCGCTAAATCTGAAAGAACTGGCCTTTGAGGGAACATGTCGCAGGAACCATGACTGTAGGGCGTAAGTGCATCCTTCTACCAGAATGGTCTCTCCGAGGGCAAATCGAGTCAAGCCTCTGTAAAGGAAAGCCAAGGCTGCAATAGAAACTAATAGCTGACGGGTTTGCTTGCTTCCCCATCTTCGAAAGAGCTGGGCGACTCTGATATCTATGAAATTCTGGCCATCTTGGAAGAAAGCTAATCCTACTGTGCATAGGATCATGGCATGCTGAATTCTGTCTTTCGCTGCTCGAGACAAAGTGTCAACCTCCTCGTAAGTTTCATACTTGCGATAGAGTCCGAACAGGTCGATGAATTGATTCCCACCAATCTCAGTGAGAGGCCAGGATCTGCTCCTTGTTGCTCGGGCCAAGGATTCTCGAATATCTACCCCTTTGATGTTGATCAAGAACTGTTGCTCGACAGGATCATCTGGCTGGCCAGCTGGTTCGGGCTATCCCATAATATCATTAAACTCGTCCATCAGTAGAGTCATCTCTCCCCAAAGAAACTAGAATGTGCAGGTACGTGGATTCCACCGTTCTGCCATAGCCTGAATTAGAGCTCCATTGATGGTTCGCTTGCCTACCGCTGATGCCATCTCCAACCCGCAGTCATCCAAGTGGTCTGGGAACATACGTGAGAAGGTGGCGAACCAAGAATAATACCACCGAGAGAAGAAAGGGCGAGACTGGATGACTCGTTGATCCGGGGATCCATCCTAAATCCGATAGAAGACATGATCTCGGGGAAAGACTGCATCGAGGGAATCAGACGCCATTTGGAATAATACTGGGGCAAGGAAGAAATGAGGAGAATTAGATAGAATGCAGGACTTACGGATAGACTCTTTGAAGATACAAACCTGGAAATTTTTGAAAGATCGAGGAAATTTTAAAGGAATGTTTCCAGGGTTTTGAAGAAAATTTGATCTAAAAGAGAAAAGAAATGTAGGTAGAGAAAAATATACACCTGGGTTTTTTGAAAATAAGGGTAAGTTTTAAATGATACACCCAGGGTTTTTGAAAAGGGTTTGATACATATATATGAAAGAATAAGAGGATTATCATACAACTAAAGCTGCACAAACAAGGATGCGCATACAGCACTCCCTAAAGGCTGACTCTAAATGCGATATTTGAAATGGCTTGCAGGACCTTAATCCTAACTCTAGGGTTCAGATCATCTGATTTCAATCAAGATATGCCGATATACTCAAGCCGAAGCTCGAAGTACATGGCATAGAGATATTCCTCCAGTTCTAAGGTAATGGCTTCCCAACATCCTTGAGCACCTACCGATATACCTCGGACTATGGCTCTTAGGTACGTGGTAGGGGGGTGCGAACCCAAATAAGTGGTCCAGTTGTGAGGCTCTCTCCCAAACTATGGTTCAATGAGACAGCCCAACAACGTGAAGACCGAGAAAATATAGGTAAAAAGGTTTTCAAAATATGCTCAACATGCAAGAAATCAGGTGGCTCTAATGCAAATCCTAAAGAGATAGATAAAAATGAAGAGAAGCATACACTTGCATACATTGTTTGCATTCAATCCCTAAAATTGAGGAGAGTTGTATTTCAGACCTAAGTCAAATGTGAACATGGAATAATCTCCTCAATATGGTCCTACCAAACCATACTTAGATCCTATATGCAATGATGTCAGCTTTAGGACAGAATCCAGGCTTCTAAGGTTTGCATGGAAATGAAGCTGACATTTGAAGAATAAAGACTTAAATAATATCAAAGCAAAGAAGAAAAGGCATTAAATTCGACCGGACGAAGACATTGTCCCATCTCGGTCGCCAAAATTGTGATCATCGCAAAAATTTTCCTCTCTTGGTATTTCTCTCTCTTCCTTCTCTTTTCCTTTTCAGCCCCTATTTTCCTCCTTTTTGAAGGGAGAAAAAAATAAAAGACAGAAAGAAAGAGAGAAGAGAAAAGAAGAGAAAAGAAGAGAAAGATGAACTCTTTTGCGGGGTCTCACTTGACCTTAATTTGAAAATTTTTAAGAAAATAACTCGCCTCCGTTTTGAAATATTTGCGAGAAAACTGGGAGACGGGATTCGCTCGTCAGTACGAGGTTCAACCGTTCCTGGCGCCTTTACCGGGGGTAATCGAACCAAGGGTCGAATTTTATGCCTTTTGCTTTGCTAAAATATTATCTAAGAATTTATCCTAAGTCTAAATGCACAAAGAATCATGCTTGTGCAAAATGCAAGGATGTATGCTTTTTTTAAAAAATTGATTTTGGAAATCTCCAAGTGTTTCTGATAAAAATAGAGTGAAGAAATGGTTTTTAACTTAGAACTTGAGATTTAAAGTTCTAAGTTTTGAAAATAAATCTTGATTTTGAAAGGAATGATTCTAAAGTTGAGATAAAAGGAGAAGAAAGGAAATTTCAAAGTCATAAATGGACTTTAAATCAGAATAGAGATGAAATGGAATTGAATTCTAACTTTTGAAGTTTAAAATCAGAATGAAAATGTGGGAAAAATAGAATTGAGCAATAGAATTGATTTGAAAGTTGGAATTTCAAGATGAAAATCTGAATCCAAAGTCTAGATTCTAAATAAAATTCAAAATTGAATTCTGGATTTAGAATCTGAAAATAGGAATTGGATTTGAAATCTGAAATGAAAATGGAATTGGATTTAAGAATCAGAATCAGGATGGGATTTGGATCTGAAATTTTGAATGGAATTGGATTCAAGATTTGGAATCCAAGATGAAATTTGGATCTGAAGTTTGGGATGAGATTTGGATCTGAAGTCTAAGATCCAAAGTAGAATTGGGTTCTAGATCCTAAGGTGGATTTGGATCTGAAGTCTGAGATCCAAAGTGGAATTGGTTTTGAAATCTAGAGTTGGGAATGGAATGGGATGGATTTAAGATCTGAAATCTGAGATCCGATGTAGAATTGGGATATAGATCTTAGAATGGATTTTGGATCTGAAATCTGAGATCCAAGATGAGATTGGATTCTGGATCCTAAATGGAATTTGGATTTGAAGTCTGCTATCCAAAGTGGAATTGGTTTTGAAATCTAAAATGGATTTTTGGATCTGAAGTCTAAGATCCAAAGTGAAAATTGAATTTTGGATCCTAAAATAGAATTGGATCTCAAGTCTGAGATCCGAAAGTGGGGATTGTACTTGAAAATCTGGATTCAAGTTGGGGTTGGTTTCTCAATCCTAAAATGGATTTTTGGATCTGAAGTCTAAGATCCAAAGTGAAGTTGGATTCTGAAAGCCCAAATGGGCTTTTGAAGATGGATTCGGGTCTTGGAAACCCTGATTGAATTAAAATTTAAGAAGAACCAAGTTTTTGAGATTCACAATCAATCTCAAACTGTGATTGAAGATAAGAAGATAAACTCGTTTTTTTAGAATGAATCAGAAACTTCAAAGTTAAATTGAACTTTGAAATTTTGAATTGAATTAGAATTTTGAATATAAAATGATCTTTGAAATTCCAAATTCAAATTGGTCTTTGGAATTGTGATAGAATTGAAATTTGAAATAGAAATTTGAAGAAAGATGTTCAAAATCACTTGGATTTTTAAAAGGAATTTTGAAAATATGATGCAATTCTATCCTAAATGATGAATGACTTTAAAGAATTTTGAAATTGGATTTTGAAAATCATATTTCATTCTTTACATGAATTGAAATAAGATGAAAAATATAATACATCCTTGACTATGGTCATTGAATGTATTATATAATAATCTATATTTAAATTCAGGTGAAGAATAAAACATATTTTTGTGTTTTTATAGAGTTTAAAATGAAATTAACTCTCAATATACCCTGACTATGGCCATTGGTATATATTTTGAGCCAATTTTAAGTTAAACTCTAATAAAAAAAAGAAATATTTGAAAATATGATGATTTTTGAAAAGGATCCAGTGTGGATCCAGTGTTATTTTATAAAAGATAAAAATACTAAGTCTTGTTTACATCCCGACTATGGCTGTTGATGTAAATCATCAACTTAGGATTAATTTACCTCTTACGAAATGGTGCACGTGCCATTCATGTTGCCATTTGTGAGAATTTGAGAAATAAAGGCAAAAATGCATGAAAAACAAGTAATTCATGATATTTACAATGCTCATCCATTCTATCTAAAACAAAGAATGTAAATTCTCATTAAGGTCTAACTATTACAACATAAAATTGAATTTACAACTCCCAATGATGATATTTTCCACATATTTCCTGCAAAACAACTGGGTTAACATGAAAAATAGAAGGAAAATGACATATATCATATGAATAAATAAAAAAAAATGTTCATAAACCAAGATATGAATGGTGGAAAAGGTGAAAAGGATATATATATACATATATATATGTACATATATATATATATGTATATTCACATGTATATAAGTATATATATATATATATATATATATATATATATATATATATATATATGCAATAGGGAGATGTGATGAGGGACAGATCATGTCCAGGTTGCTACAAGCAACCCTTTTAGTAGTGAAGGCAGTTTGTGATGAGAAAAGGTAAGGTGCTATGTAAAAATAAAAAATGAGGTATGTTGCGGCAAGCACAGGCACAGTTTAATTGCTACAGTGGATGGCATAAACAAGATACTAATGACATGCAGATGGTGGATGGGTGTTGATAGCATAAGTTTATTATGACAAAGTGAATGTTAGAGGGTGAGGTTGCAGCAAGGTGCTGCTGAGGTAATAAAAGGGTGTTTACTTACAGCAGCATAAAAATATTTTACTGTAAATATTTACAGCAACACTATGTTGTGGCTGTAAGCACTTAGGTAACTGAAGGGTGGGTATAGCCACAATTTGAGATATGGAAGGGTACTAGTACATTGTAGCTGTAATGGTACTGCTACAGGTATAATGCTTGAAAAGTTAGAGACTGCTATGCTTGACAGCAGCTCCAGCTACCATTTTACTTTCATATACATAGGAGTCAATGGCTGAGGCAGCAGGGGCTGCAATGTGATGAGTATCTGCAGAATACAGCGCCATCCTTGACTCCGACGAATCCCCCTTTTATGCCAACAAATAGTGGTAACTATATTTTGAGATGGTTCAGCAGAGACACTCTGCGACTATTTGTGGTTTCGGGTTAGTAGGTTGTGTTGGTATTTGAAGTGGCCGAAAAAGGGCATTGACATGGACCTGCTGCCATAATGGCTTTGCTACAGAAGTTTTTGGGGTAAAATAGCTAGAGGATATGTAAGTGAAAGGGGGGGCGTGAATGGCAGGTGATGGTTTTATGATGTGATGAAGATACTGATGCTATAGTAAAGAATGATGTAATAGAAGATGCAAAGGTGTGGGATTGGAGACAATGGTGGTAAGCTACAGCAAATGAGGCAGTTGTTGTGGGAAGTGGGAAGGTGGATATGGGAAGCATTGATAATAGTCAACTGTTGGAGGCGACTGTGCAAGAAAAACAGGGGCTGTGTGACTTTATGGGCTACCGCAGGTAAGTGCACTGTGAACCTGAAGTTTGCATCTTTGGAAGATGAAGTTGCAGCTGACATGTTGGGTAGTGACGGCAATGTGTTGGAGGTATCGTGGTAGATATGTACACCAGACAATGGCAGGGGTATTGTAAGCTACAGATAGTGAGCAGTAAAGGTGATGGAAACACATGCCTGGAGTGCTACAACAATGCTAGGCATTGCTGTAGTTTAAGGCAATGAAATTGGTGTTCCATGAGGCAGAAAAAAAAATAAAAAAAAAGTAAATATGTTGCTAGCATATGCTTGCGTCATTCCTCAAATGCTGCCATGGTTCAAATTTTGAAGAGTTAACTCTCAAAGGTATTGCTCGCCTGCATGGGCCAATGTAAAAAAAAAAATGGAAGCAAACCAAACAGTGAATCCATGGTTATCTGTCAAACAGATAAGGATATATGTGACTGCATCAAAACCAGAAATATGAATAGTCGAATCTGATATATGTGACTGCATCAAAACACATGAGAACTATTTGATGGACTCCCGCTAAAAATCCTTCTAACAAATGCTTGAGAAGACTATCATCAACAGAGAAAAAAAAAATCGATCAATCGATCACCCTTGATCCTATTTTTGAACAAGAGATATTTAGTCATGGTGGGAGGAGTGAAAACTACCCATTCGTAGGAGATGAAACCGTGGGTCTTGTTCAAAAAAAAATCTCCAATTTGGAGATATCACTGTCATCAATACCAGGACCCAGTGGATGTCCAAGGGACAGTCCTGCTGGATCGCATCCATCAGATGCCTATCCAATAGGCAGATCATTCCCAGAATTCTCTTCAGTTAACTTTGCAGCTTTACCAGAACCTCCTTACATAAAGGTTTGGAAAGTAAAATATTCATGTCATTCCCTTCAAAAATCAGTGGTATTTACCTTATCAGCGAGCTGATCAACTACCAACTTAGATCAAAACCTGATATATGCTTTTCCAGGCACTCGAGCAGCTAATGCATGAGCAAGCATAAACATAGCCATTTGTTATTTTCATCATTCTACTGTAGGCTTGAACTTTTAGGGGGGTATACAACAAAAAAATAAAAATAAAAATAAAAATAATATCATTAGATTGAAAGGAAAAAAAAAGGAACATCCAAAGAATTCACACATATCGAAAATATCATCCTGTCTTCATGTAGATCCCCCTAAACAAAGACCTCTTAATCATTTAGAAAGTAAATTAGTCTATCCTTATCAGTGGATCAAAAGTTAAACTTCTGTTACTATCCTTATACTTGTATTTATAGACATGCAAGAATCCATATCATCAGCAATGGGCATTATGGACTCATAAGGAAACCAAAGAAAATATACAGGTGATCTAAAACATAGAAATATACCTATGTGTTCTAAAGAAAAAAAAAAGAATGGTATTAGTGAAACGCGTGACCAAATTTTTGTTAGCTGATATCCAAGAAACCCACCAAGCTCTTCTCAATAACAAGATCAATACTCTACCAAGCATGACTTTTGTTGGATAAAGAGACATAGTCTCTTTCTGCAACCTTCTTCAGCCTATCCACACCTTTTGGGTGATATCTCCTGTGTGGCAAAACATCATATATGTATATGGCCCTTTTTAAAACCACCCTCTCAGAACTTTTGTTGTTGTTGTTTTAATTTTGTCCATAGTGATGAGTCTTCTTGTTTTGATTATCCCTTTAGGTCTTCTAAGTCAGGATATGGTTGCTGATAAAATCTTCAAAAATCCATTATCCGTTGTGGAGTATCAACATTTAGATCCCTTTATTAGCTATGTACGTAGGCAATAGAGCTTAGATGATTGTCCCAACCTCTAATACCATATTCAGAGTTTAAACCAACAAAACTCAAATTCCTAACAGGTGGTCGATGCCAGTGTAATTTTGAGATATGAGCAGAGAGATGTCAATTCCTCAGGCATGGGTGCATTACTTGGATGTATACCTTTTGGGTGTGGATACGCACATATGGTGGCCTAAACAGAATATTCACAATATACAAAAAAAAAAATTTGCCGATGAAATGTAATTACTAAATGCTGAATGAAGCTAATGCGATTCCGAGATTCATATTCAAATCTCTTTCGCCATCAGCTAAAACCCAAAAAAAATGACAGACAAGTGTGATGAGATGAAACAGAGGGTATGACAACCCTATGCAATCGATTACCAAAATATAGCAGAAAACTCTGGTTAACGACCGAGCAGGAACCCCGAGCCAATAAGTATTCGAATGTTAAAAGAGAAAGAAGGAAGAAAAAAAAATAGAGGAAACAGAAACGAGAAAAGAAAATTAGAATAAAATGCACACTGAACTTACATTCTATAATGTGATAACAAGGAAGCCACAACAATATATATAAAAAAAAGATGTGGGAACATGGATGTTCCATGGCTTTTGCACAAGAGGGATAGGCATCGCTATAAGCGACCCAATACGCTCTGTAGTGCATAGGATGGATCAAAAACAGAATAGAAAGTTAAATGGGGGGTGATACAAAAAAAAGCAAAGAACGGCAATATGAGAAAATGTTTATAGAGAATTGGGGAGGAGCAAAGGGATTCTTACCGACCTTTTGCAGAGGAAATGCTTCAGAAGCGAGTTGTCTCGTAATGTTTTGCAGGGGATGCTCTAAATGAAGAAGTGGATGTAGATGATCGATGGAAAATGGATGTCGGCCAGGGATCAGAAGGAGAAAACTCGATCCTCTCAAAAAGCTGGGATGGCTCTTCTTAAAGCGAGCCTGGATGATTCGAGAGAGGAAAAATGGTTGAAGATCGAGGGTGGAGGTTGAAGAGGGTTGTTGGAAATTGAAGGCGGAGAGGGGAAACGAGCCTGCGACTGTTGCAAGTTTTCTTTTTTTCAAAAAGGAGGTCCCCTTAAAGAAAGTTTTTCACAAAATGTTTTTTCAACATGAGGTTTTTAGCAAAACTAATTTTGAAAATCTTAAAAACCTTTTGTTTTTCGCATGTTTTTTTTTTCGTTTTTTTTTTTTTGACTTTTTTGTGTTGCTTTCCATTTTTTTGCATTTTTTAGAATAAAGTCGTAAAAGTTTTACGAGAAGACAAAGATTTAAAACTAATTTTTGTATTTTTGCAAAGATATTTACAAAAGGGAATTTTTCTGAGAATTAAAAGCTATTTTGAGAAAATTTCTTCAGAAAATGGGTTCATATCCGGATTTTGAGAAAATATTCGAGGTTTAAAGCCTTGAATCGAGAAATATAGAGTTGGGGATCCAACAAAGTGCTGGATGAACTGCCCGAGCCATTTAGAACCATTTTTTGGTATTTTTGTAATTTTACTTTTGAAATCAGACAACGATGCTCAGATTTGGATTTGAAACACTGGGTTCGGTCCGAAATTGACTTTGAATATATCAGTATGGAATTCAATCCAGAAAATCTGAAGAACGATTGAAATTTAGCTTTGGTTTTCTCAGGAAAATGGAACCAGGGGCAAAGAGGTCATTTTTACAAACCTTTGAAAATTTTGGGGTGTTTACAGAAGTCCACCGAGGGTGGAGGAGGAACCGATTCTCGATCAGGTGGCTTAGAAGATCGAATAGAGGTAGAGTCGATCCTTCTTGTTGGAGTGTCTCACACTTCCACGCAAGAACAAGTGTCTTCAACCTCTGTTGCACCTGCAAAACACAACAAACAAAGTGATTATCCAACAGGGAGGAAAAAGAACTGAAAGATATGGAAGAAAGACAAGAACGAATGCTTGGATCTCAAGCAAATCTTCAAGCTCTAATGGAAATGGCGTGGGGTGATGGGGGAGAAGGGGGTTGGACCAAGATTCATGCCCCTAGGGCACAAAAACCAAAGCAAAGACAAGAAATGGTTGGGCGTCTTCTTCCTCTTAAACGATTTGCCTTGTTTTTGGTTATTTCCAGAAAAGGGTTTAAAAATAAAATAATGTTTGGGCGCCTCATGTAGGAGGGGGTTTTTAGAAAATGATTTATGAAAACATGGATGGGCTGGATCTGGGGTGGATCTCTATGCATTTTGGCTCAGATCCAAGACCCAGATGACTGGTTTAGATCCTAAATCTCCAGATTTGCTCCGAGGTTTGACCCGCTACACTATAAATGCCATAATTTCTTCATTTTAAGTCCGATTTCGATGAAATTCGAACCATAGCTCTATAACACCATTATGCACGTAAGTGTGGACCTTAAACCTATAGTTGATGCATTTATGCAGTGAAAATGTATTAAGAAAATGTGTAATTCATGCATCATCACATACATTTGTTCGAAGTGTTTCAAAAAAATTTTATTGTGATTCAAACTTGCATATGTGTGTTCTAAGGCTGTCAAAAAAAATTTATTTTGATTCAATCATGCATACATGTGTTCTAAGGCTGTCAAAAAATTTTTAAACAAGTTTATATGTTTTCTAAGGCTATCAAAACCATTTCATAGTGATTCAATTGTTCATATAATTGTTCGAAGGCTGTCAAAAAATATTTCATCTTGCTTATATGTGTTCCAAGGCTGTCCAAAAAAATTTGTAGTGATTTAATCATGCATATATGTGTTCTAAGGTTGCCAAAAAAATTTCAACCATGCGTATATGTGTTCAAATGCTGACAAAAAATTTATATACTGATTCAACCATGCATATACGTTTTCTAACTTTGTCAAACAAAATTCATACTGATTCAATCATGCATATATGTGTTCTAAGGTTGCCAAAAAAATTTCAACCATGCGTATATGTGTTCAAATGCTGACAAAAAAATTTTATACTGATTCAACCATGCATATACGTGTTCTAACTTTGTCAAACAAAATTCATAGTGATTCAATCATGCATATATGTGTTCTTAGGTTGTCATAAACATTTCAATCTTGAATATATGTAATCTAACATTGTAAAAAAAAATCATAGTGATTTAATCATGCATATATGTGTTCTATGGTTGTCATAAAAATTCCAATCATGCATAAATGTATTCTAAGGCTGTCATAAAAATTTCAATCATGCACATATGTGTTTTAAGGCTATAAAAAAAGTTTCATAATGATTCAATATTGCATATATCTGTTCTAAGTCTGTCAAAAAAAATTCAATCATGCATAGATGTCTTCTAAAGCTGTAAAAAAAATTCATAGTGATTTAATCATGAATATATGTGTTGTAAAAAAAAATCATAGTAGTTCAATCTTACATATATATGTTCTATGGCTGTCAAGTTTTTTTTATAGTGATTCAATCTTGCATATATGTGTTCTAAGGTTGTCAAACAAATTGCATAGTGATTTAATCATGCATATATGTATGTGTTTCAAGGCTGTCAAAAAATTTTTATAGTGATTCAATGATGCATATATGTGTTCTAAGGCTGTCAAAAAAACTTCTTAGCAGCTTAATCATGCATATATGTGTTCTAACGGTTTCAAAAAAAAATTATAGTTACTCAATCATTCATATATGTGTTCTAATGTTGTCAAAAATGTTTCATAGTGATAAAATCATGCATATATGTGTTCTAAGGTTGTCCAAAAAATTTCACTCAAGCATATATATGTTCTAAGGCTGTCAAAAAAATTTCATAGTGATTCAATCATTCATATATGTGTTCTATGGCAGTAAAAAAAATTCAATCATGCATATATGTTTTATAAGGCTGTCAAAAAAAATTCCATAGTGACTCAATCAAGCATACGTGTGTTCTAAGGCTGTCAAAATTTTTTCACAGTGACTGAATCGTGCATATATGTGTTTCAACGTTGTCAAAAAAATTTCATAGTGATTCAATCATGCATATATGTGTTCTAAGGCTGTCAAAAAAAATTCATAGTGATTCAATAATGCACATATCAAAAAAAAATTATAGTGATTCAATCATGCATACATGTGTTCTAATACAGTAAAAAAAATCATAGAGATTCAATAATGCATATATTTGTTCTAAGGTTGTCAAAACAAAATTATAGTGATTCAATAATGCATATATGTGTTCTAAGGCTGTCAAAAAAATTTCATAGTGATTCAATCATGCATATATATGTTGTAAATTTTGTCAAAAAAAATTCATAGCGATTCAATCATGCATATATGTTTTCTATGGCTGTCAAAAAAAATTCATAGTGATTCAATCATGCGTATTTGTGTTCTAAGGCTGTCAAAAAAAATTCAATCATGCATATGTGTGTTCTAAGGCTGTCAAAAAAAATTCATAGTGATTCGATCATGCATACATGTGTTCTAAGGCTGTCAAAAAAATTTCATAGTGATTCAATCATGGATGTGTTCTAAGCTTCTTCAAAATTTTTTATAGTGATTCAATCATGCATATATATGTTCTATGGCTGTCAAAAAATTTGCAATCATGCATATATGTTTTCTATGGTTGTCAAAAGAATTTCATAGTGATTCAATCATGTATATATGGGTTCTAATATTGTCAAAAAAAAATTATAGTAACTCAATCCAGCATATATCTGTTCTAACGTTGTCAAAAAACTTTTATAGAGATTCAATCATGAATATATGTGCTCTAAGGCTGTAAAAAAATTTCATAGTGATTCAATAAGGCATATATGTGTTCTAAGGCTGTCAAAAAAAATTCAATCATTCATATACGTGTTATAATGGTTTAAAAAAAAATTCATAGCGATTTAATCATTCATATATGTGTTCTAAGGTTATAAAAAGAAAAACATAGTGATTCAATCTTAAATATATGTATTCTAAGGCTGTCAAAAATCTTTTATAGTGATTCAAACTTGCATATATGGGTTCTAAGGCTGTCAAAAAAAAATCATAGTGATTCAATTATGAATATATGTGTTCTAAGGTTGTAAAAAAAATTCTAGTGATTCCATCATGCATATATGTGTTCTAAGGATGTCAAAAAAATTTCATAGTGATTCAATCATCCATACATTGGTTCTAAGGCTATCAAAAAAATTCATAGTGATTCAATCAAGCATATATGTGTTCTAACGATGTCAACAAAATTTCATAGTGAGTCAATCATGCATATATGTGTTCTAAGGTAGTAAAAAAAATTTCATAGTGATTCAATCATGCATCTATATGGTCTAACATTGTCAAAAAGTTTTCATAGTGATTTAATCATGCATAAATGTGTTCTAAGGCTGTCAAAAAAATTTCAATCATTCATATATATGTTATAAGTTTGTCAAAAAAATTTCATAGTGACTCAATCTTGCATATATGAGTTCTAAAGTTGTCAAACAAAATTCAGAGTGATTCAATCATGCATATATGTGTTGTAAGGTAGTAAAAAAAAATCATAGTGATTTAATCATGCACATATGTGTTCTAAGGTTGTCAAAAAAAATTCATAGTCATTCAATAGTACACATATGTGTTCTAAGGCTGATTAAAAAATTTCAATCTTGCATATACGTTTTCTAAGGGTGGAAATTTTTTTTATAGTGATTCAATCTTGAATATATGTGTTCTAAGGCTGAGAAAAAAAATTCATGGTGATTCAATCTTGCATATATATGTTCTAAGGCTATAAAAAATTCATAGTGATTCAATCATGAATATATGTGTTCTAAGGCTATCAAAATTTTTTATAGTGATTAAATCATTTATATATTTATTCTAAGGCTGTTAAAAAGAATTTACTGTGATTCAATCATGTATATATGTGTTCTAAGGCTGTCAAAATTTTTTTATAGTGGTTTAATCATGTATATATGTATGGTAAGGATGTCAAAAAAAAATTATAACGATTCAATAATGAATATACCTGTTCTAAGGCTGTAAAAAAAATTCATAGTGATTCAATCTTGCATATATGTGTTCTAAGACTGTCAAAAAAAATTCATAGTGATTGAAAAATGCATATATATGTTCTAAGATTTAAAAAAAAAAAATAGAGTGATTCAATCATGCATATATGTGTTCTAAGTTAGTCAAATAAAATTTATAGTGATTCAACCATGTAGATATGTGTTCTAAGGTTGTCAAAAAAATTTTATAGTGATTCAATCATGCATATATATGTTCTGAGCTTGTCAAAAAAACTCATAGTGATTCAATCATTCAATATGTGTTCAAAGGCTGTCAAAAAAAGTTCATAGTGATTCAATCTTGCATATATGTCGTCTAAGGCGGTCCAAAAATTTTTATAGTGATTCATTCATGCATATATGTGTTCTAATGCTAACCAAAAAATTTATAGAGATTCGTTCATGCATATATGTGCTCTAATTCTATAAAAAAAAATTATAGTTTTTTAATCATGCATATATGTGTTCTAAGGCTGTCAATTAAAATTCATAGTGACTCAGTGCTACATATATGTGTTCTAACGTTGTCCAAAAAAAATCATAATGATTCAATAATGCATATATATGTTCTAAGGCTGACAAACAATTTTCATAGTGGTTTAATCAATCATATATGTGTTCTAAGGTTATAAAAAAAATTTTAATCATGCATGTATGTGTTCTAAGGCTGTCAAAAATTTTGTTGTGATTTAATCATGGAAATATGTGTTCCAAGGATGTAAAAAAAAATTGAAGCATGCGTATATGTCTTCTAAGGCTGTCAAAAAATAGTCATGGTGACCCTATCATGCATATGTGTTCTAACTTTGTCAAAAAAATTTCTTTATGATTCAATCATGCATATATGTGTTCTAAGGCTGTCTAAAAAATTTCAATCATGCATATATGTCTTCAAAGGCTGTGAAAAAAAATTGATAGTGACTTAATCAAGCATATATGTGTTCCAACGTTATAAAAAAAATCATATTTATTCAATCATTAAAATATGTGTGCTAAGGTTGTCTAAAAGAAATTATAGTGTTTCAATCAAGCATATATGTGTTCTAGGGCTGTCAAAAAAAAATCATAGAGATTCAAACTTGCATATATGTGTTCTAAGGCTGTCAAAAAAATTTCATAGTGATTCAATCATATATATATGTGTTCTAAGGCAGTCAAAACGAATTCATAGTGATTCAATCATGCAAATAGGTGTTCTAAGGTTGTCAAATTTTTTTTATAGTGATTTACTCTTGCACATATGTATTGTAAGACTGTCAAAAAAATTTCATAGTGATTCGATTATGCATATATGTGTTCTAAGGCTGTCAAAAAAAATTCATAGTGATTTAGTCATGCATATATTTCTTTGAAGGCTGTCAAAAAATTTTTTGAGTGATTCAATCATGCATATATTTGGTCTAATCCTGACAAAATTTTTATAGTGATTCAATTATGCATATATGAGTTCTAAGGATATAAAAAAAAATTCATATTGATTCAATCATGGATATAAGTGTTCTAAGGCTGCCAAAAAAATCATAGTGATTCAGTCGTGCATAAATATGTTCTAAGACTGTCAAATAAAATTCATAGTGATTCAATCACGCATATATCTATTCTAAGGCTGTAAAAAAAAAATTATAGTTATTTAATCATGCATATATGCCTTCTAAGGTGGTCCAAAAAATTTTGTAGTGATTCAATCATGCAAAAATGTGTTCTATTGCTGATAAAAAAATTTATAGCAACTTAATCACACATATATGTGTTCTAAGGCTATAAAAAAAAATCATTGTGTTTCAATCATGCATATGTGTTGTAATGCTTTTAAAAATATTTCATAGTGACTCAATCCTTCATAAATGTGTTCTAACTTTGTCCAAAAAAATTCATAGTTATTCAATCATGCATATATGTGTTTTAAGGTTGTCAAAAAAATTTCAAAGTGATTCAATCAATAATATATTTGTTCTAAAGCTATCAAAAAAAATTCAATCATGCATATTTGTGTTCTAAGGCTATCAAAAAAATTTCATGGTGATTTAATCATGCATATATGTGTTCTAAGACTGTCAAAAAAAATTCAATCTTGTATACATGTCTTCTAAGGCTGTTAAAAAAATTTCATAGTGACCCAATCAAGCATATATTTTTTGACGTTGTCAAAAAAATTTCAGAGTGATTCAATCATGCATATATGTGTTCTAAGGATATCAAAAAAAATTCATAGTGACTCAATCTTGCACATATGTGTTCCAACGCTGTAGAAAAAAATTCATAGTGATTCAATCATGCATATATGTGTTCTAAGGTTGTCAAAAAATATTATAGTGATTCAATCAAGCATATATCTGTCCTAAGACTTTTAAAAAATTTTCACAGTAATTCAATCTAGCAGATATGTGTTCTAAGGTTGTAAAAAAACTTTCATTGTGATTGAATCATGCATATATATGTTTTAAGGCAGTCAAAAAAGTTTCATAGTAATTTAACCACGCAGATATATGTTCCATGGTTGTCAAAAAAAATTTATAGTGATTCAATCATGTAGAAATGTGTTCTAAGGCTATCAAAAATATTTCATAGTGATTTAGTCATGCATATATGTGTTCTAAGGATGTCAAAAAAATTTTATAATGACTCAATCATGCATATATGTGATACAACATTGTCAAAAAAAATTCTTTGTGATTCAATAATGCTATGTTCTAAGGTTGTCAAAAAAAAATTATAGTGAGTCAATCATGCATATATGTGTTCTAAGGATCTCAAAAAAATTTGAATCATGCATATGTGTGTTCCAACGTTGTCAAAATAATTTCATAGTGATTCAATGGTGCATATATGTGTTCTAAGGTTGTTAACAAATTTTTATAGTTATTCAATTATTCGTATATGTGTTCTGAGGCTGTAAAAAAAAATTCACAGTGATTCAATCTTGCATATATGTGTCCTAAGGTTGTCAAAAAAATTTATAGTGATTCAATCATGTATATATATGTTCTAAGTTGTCAAAAAAGCTTTATAGTGACTCAATATTGCATATATGTGTTATTACATTGTGAAAAAAAATTGATAGTGATTTAATCATGCCAATATGTGTTCTAAGGCTGTCACAAAAATTTCAATCATGCATATATGCATTGTAAGGCTCTCAAACAATTTTCATAGTGATTCAATCATCCATATATGTGTTCTAAGGCTGTCAAAAAAATTTGAATCATGCATATATGTCTTGTAAGGCTGTCAAATAAAATTCATAGTGACACAATCATGCATATGTGTTTTGACGTTTTTAAATTTTTTTTATAGTGATTCAATCATGCATATATGTGTTCTAAGGTTGTAAAAAAAAATTCAATCATGCATATATGTCTTCTAAGGCTGTCAAAAAAACCCCCATAGTGACTCAATCATGCATATATGTGTTCCAACATTGTCAAAAAAAATTCAAAGTGATTCAATCATACATATATGTGTTCTAAGATTGTCAAAAAAAAATTATACTGATTCAATCATGCATATAGGTATTCTAAGGCAGTCAAAAAAATTTCATAGTGAATCAATCTTGCATATATGTGTTTTAAGGCTGTCAAAAAAATTTCATAATGATTCAATCATGTATATATGTGTTCTAAGGCAGTCAAAAAAAATTCACAGTGATTCAATCATGCATATATGTGTTCGAAGGTTGTCAAAAAAAATTCATAGTGATTTAATCATGCATATATGTGTTTTAAGGCTGTCAAAAAAAATTCATATTGATTCAATCTTGCATATATGTGTTCCAAGGCTGTCAATAAAATCTCATTATGATTCAATCATGCATATATATGGTCTAAGGTTGTTAAAAAAAATTCATAGTGATTCAATCATGCATATATGTGTTCTAAGGCTGTAAAAAAAAATTGAATCATGCATATATGTCTTTCAAGGCTGTCAAAAAAATTTCATGGTGACTCAATCATGCATATATGTGTTTTAACCTTGTCAAAAAAAAATCATATTGATTCAATCATGCATATATGTGTTCTAAGTTTGTCAAAAAAAATTCATAGTGATTCAATCATGCATATATGTGTTCTAGGGCTGTAAAAAAAATCATAGTGATTCAATCTTGCATATATGTGTTCTAAGGCTATCAAAAAAAATTCATAGAGATTCAATCATGCATATATTTGTTCTAAGGCTGTCAAAAAAAAAATTATAGCGACTCAATCCTGCATATAGGTGTTCAAATTTTTTCAAAAAAAAAATTTAGTGATTCAATCTTGCATATATGTGTTCTAAGGCTGTCACAAAAAATTGAGTCATGCATATATGTGTTCTAAGGGTATCAAAAAAAAATCATAGTGATTCAATCATGCATATATGTATTCTAACGCTGTCAAAAAATTTTCATGGTGATTCAATCATGTATATATGTACTGAAAGGCTGTTAAAAAAAATCATAGTAATTCAATCAAGAATATATGTCTTCTAAGGTTGTAAAAAAAAATTCATTGCGATTCAATCTTGCATATATGTGTTCTAAAACTATAAAAAAAAAATCGTAGTGATTCAATCATGGAAATATGTGTTCTAAGATTTTAAAAAAAATCATAGTGATTCAGTCATGCATATATGTGTTCTAAGGTAGTAAAAAAAAATTCATAGTGATTGGATAATGTAGATATGTGTTCTAAGGTTCTCAATAAAGTTTCATAGTGATTCAATCTTGCACATATGTGTTCTAAGGCTGTCACAAAAATTTCAATATTGCATATATGTGTTCTAAGGCTGTCAAATTTTTTTTATACTAATTCAATCATCCATATATATGTTCTATGGCTCTCAAAAAAATTTGAATCATGCATATATGTCTTCTAAGGCTGTCAAAAAAAATTCATAGTGACCCATTGATTCATATGTGTTCTAACATTGTTAAAACAATTTCATAGTGATTCAATCATGCATATATGTGTTCTAAGGTTGTCAAAAAAATTTCAATCGTGCATATATATCTTCTAAGGCTGTCAAAAAAAAAATCATAGGGACTCAATCTTGCATCTATGTGTTCTAACGTTATCAAAATTTTTTTATAGTGATTCAATCTTGCATATATGTGTTCTAAGGTTGTCCAAAAAATTTTATAGTGATTCAATGATGCATATATATGTGCTTAGGCTGTCAAAAAAAAATCATAGTGATTTAATCTTGCATATATGAGTTCTAAGGCTCTCAAAAAAAATTTATTGTGACTCAATCATGCATATATGTGTTTTAAGGTCATCAAAAAAATTACATAGTGATTCAATCATGCTGATATATGTTCTAAAGTTATCAAAAAAATTTCATAGTGATTTAATAATGCATATATGTGTTCTAAGGTTGTCAAAAAAAATTCATAGTGATTCAATCATGCATATATGTGTTCCAAGGCTATCAAAAGAAATTCATAGTGATTCAATCATGCATATATATGTTCGTAGGTTGTCAAAACAAATTCATAGTGATTCAATCATGCATATATGTGTTCTGAGGCTGTCAAAAAAATTTGAATCTTGCATATATGTCTTCTAAGGCTGTCAAAAAAATTTCATGGTGACTCAATCATGCATATATGTGTTCCAACGTTGTCAAAAAAAATTCATAGTGATTCAATCTTGCATATATGTGTTCTAAGGTTGTCAAAAAAATTTCATAGTGATTCAATCATGCATATATGTATTCTAAGGCTGTCAAAAAAATTTCATAGTGATTTAATCATGCCTTTATGTGTTCTAAGGCTGTCAAAAAAAAAATCATAGTGATTCAATCTTACATATATGTGTTCTAAGGCTGTCAAAAAAATTTCATAGTGATTCAATCATGCATATATCTGTGCTAAGGCTGTCAAAAAAAATTTATAGTGACTTAATCCTGCATATAGGTGTTCTAACGCTGTCAAAAATAAGTTATGGTGATTCAATCATGCAAATTTGTGTTCTAAGGACTTCAAAAAAAATTTCAGTCATGCATATATATGTTCTAAGGCTGTCAAAAAAAAAATCATAGTGATTCAATCATGAATATATGTATTCTAAGGCTGTCAAAAAAAATTCATAGTGATTCAATCCTGTGTATATGTATTCTAAGGCTGTTAAAAAAAATCATAGTAATTCAATCATGCATATATGTGTTCTAAGGTTGTCAAAAAATTTTCATAGCGATTAAATCTTGCATATATGTGTTCTAAGTCTGTCAAACAATTTTAGAAGTGATTTAATCATGCATATATGTGTTTTAAGATTTTAAAAAAAAAATCATAGTGATTCAATCATGCATATATGTGTTCTAAGGCGGTCAAACAAATTCCATAGTGATTCAATCATGCATATATGTGTTTTAAGGCGGTCAAACAAATTCCATAGTGATTCAATCATGTTGATATGTGTTCTAAGGTTTCAAAAAAAATTCATAGTGATTCAATCATGCAAATATTTGTTCTAAGGCTGTCAAAAAAAATTCATAGTGATTCCATCGTGCAAATATATCTTCTAAGGTTGTCTAAAAATTTTTATAGTGATTCAATCATGCATATATGTGTAACATCGGTGATTTTTCAATGCTTTTTCTGGAATTTTTGGATTTTGTTTACATTTTGTGATAAATTGTAAATTTCAAAATTTTAAGCTAGAAATGTACCAAAGATGTTTGTGAAGTTATTTGACAAGTTTTAAAAATGGAATAAAATTTATTTGGACGTGTTTAACCCTACACGCCTAATGCTTTCAAAATTTGGGTTATAATTTGATAAAATTCGGATATTCACCTTTGTAGAATTAATGAAAATAAATAAATTAAATGTTTAAATCTTTGAAAATAAAATAATGAAATTTATTTTTGTGTGAATTTACTTAAATAACATTCATTAGAATTTATGTGAATTTTGAATTAATTTACAGGGCATTTTAATTTAATTTGGAAAGAATTTTACTTGAATTTCATGGAATGGATTTCAAAATTTAATTGGAGTTTATAAAATGGTAGGAGTTCATAGGTGGGCCCCCATCCTATGTGTCATCTTATTTAAACTTTTAAAAAGTAAAAAAAAAACAACTTGAAATTCAATGTAAAAACAAAGTTACCAAAACAAGGTTAAAAGGGAAAAAAGTCAAAGTTACTAAAAACTTAAAAAGAGCCCCATATGGAGACCGTGGATTCTTGGAAGACCCTAGAAGGTCCAGCATGGGCTGGACCTCTATTAAGAGATTAGGAAAGTGAGAAAAAAACAAAAGAAGAAAAAAAAATATTAAAACAAGCCAAGTCAACTTGCTTGCTTGGCAAGGAAGTTGAACATTATGGAAAGGGGGCCAACCCATGGTGGTCGACCACCCTTTCTTATATTTATTAGGTATTAATATAACATATATACTATGTAATATATGTATGGTATATCATATAGTACTTAGGCTATGTTGCAAAAAAATAAATAAAGAAATATATCAAGAAAAAAAAAAGAAATACATTGGAAAAGGGCAAGTAACATCATATAGATTTGGAAATTTGTTTTTATCTAGATCAGAGGCAAAAAATTAATCCATCCCTTGACCCAAAGCCTAGAAACAAATCCTATAAATGTAGAGGAGGGGCTCACGCCCCCCCCCCCCCCATTTTGCGCTTTTGAGTTTTTTTTTCTCACAAGCTCTTTCTCTCCTCTCAAAACCCTCTCTTTTTCTCTTTTCTCAAACACCATCGGTGTTTCTCCTTTGTTCCAACAAGGGGAAAGGATTCACATGTTTGAGGAAGGTAAGGAGGTCCTACACCAGGCTGTGGTGCACTTGGAAGTGACAGACTGTGCGAAATGACCCACTGGTGCATGAAAGAATAAAAAAAATCCGACAAAAGGTTGGTGATCTATACTTTTCTTGTGAAACAGAATTTGTGGCATGAATTCCATAGTTTTTTTATATTTATATTCCCTAAACAAACCCTGACACACGTGGGTTTGGCCTAGGGCTATCAAACCATGAAAAAGGAAGGGTTTTCTGAAGGAAAACCTTATTTAAAAACACGACTTACTAAAAAACGGGTCTCTTAGAAAAGAAATCTATAATTTTTGAAATTTTAAGAAATATGCTATAATTTTTGTGCAAGTATTAATTTGGATTGGTAGTATATGATGTTTTAGACATTTTTTGAAAAATTTATGAATTTCCATGGTCAGAATCTTAAGATATCTTAATTTTAGTTAAATTGGGTTTTTCATAAAAGATTTTGGTAAATTAGAGAATATCATGAATTTCGTGTATGAATCCATGTGATTTATTTTTGTAGTTGGTAGAATATATGCATAGGAGTATTATGTGATTTTTGTAGATTTTTTTGAATTTTATTTGCACATAAATTACATGATTTACTTTATTAATTATGTATTTTCTGAATTTATTTTTGAATAATTAATGCATATGAGAGACAGATCAATTTTTCTGACCAACCTAAGGCTCAGCCAAAGGGTTTCTAGTGTTTGAAATCCTTTAAAAATATTGCAAAAATGCCATGGGGCGCCAGCCCCATGCTCTCTTTGAAAAGTGCGCCCCCCTTATGATGCTTCATAATGAGTTTTTTGAAAAAGCAATAGCCAATAGTGGCCTACCTTTCAAAATCCATGAAAAAGTTTTCAAAAGTGCCACCCAGCTGGTCAAACCTTGACCAGCTGGTCAACCAAGACTAAGAACGTCCTCTAGGGAGGACGCCCAATGGGTTTGGGTCCTCTCCTAGTTGATCTGCTCCAAATCCAAAAATCGCCATTTATTAAATTTCAAAACCATGCTTAATTAATGCACTAAAATATTAATTAAATTCCAATAAATCATTTAGTGCTCTATATAACCTCAATTAATGCGAAATGGTCAAGGCCTTTCAATAAAATTGCCTTTCGTTTGCAAGAAGTAAGTGTATTATGATTTCGGGTCCAAAACTCGTAATTCACATGCACTGGCGAGGTTTTTACGTCGTATAGATCCCAAATTCGGGGACAAACTATAAAAATATATTATAAATTAACCCTTAAAATTTCAAAGATGAATTTGTCTAGAATTAGGCACTTCTTACATACACAATATATTTACGCGATTTTCGGGTCACGCGCACAAAGCAGAAATACAAGGCATATCCAAAATATACTTGATTATGCAATATAACTTCGTGATTATACAAAAGCACACAGATCAACACTAAGTAAGCACTAAAACTCCTCAGAAAATTTGTGGGCCTTACATCCTACCCTCCTTAAAAAGGATTTTGTCCGCGAAATCACAAAACAAAGAGCAACAACAAAATGGTCAGACCTCGTCTGACAACACCTAATCGTCTACAACTAAGTCTCTTGTAGACTTCTTGGGACAAAACTTGGCAACATGCTCTGGTTGTCCACACTTAAAACACTTGCAATTGAAGAGAGGACAAGTTCTAGAAGCATGATCTACGTCGCATCGTTGACACTTCCGCTGAACTTCTGGTCATTGTGGTCGCTTTCGCTAAGCATAGGATCGCTGGGATTGCTTACGTTGGCGGTTCTGAGATACTTTCTGACGCTTCTGCTCTATCTCACGTATACTTGATTTGGCAATCTCAGGGTCTGTCTTATCCTCAAAAGCAGGAAGATTCAAATCTATGGATAGCTTATAGGTTTCTGCACTATTATTCTGCTCACCTTGGGCTACGAGCTGAAAATTCACATTCAACTGTTGAATCGTAACCGCTTGTTGTTGCACAACCTCTGCAAGGTTGTTCACAACACCCAAAATATCGTTGCTTCTAGTCTTCTGAGTCATCTATCATGACAAAAAGACACAGCAAATCAATCGGTAGGTCTAACAACCATGCTCGCTAAGCGATAATCGTCGCATTCATACAGAAATCACGAGCACACAACACACCTATAATCAAGCAACATTCATCACAATTCAAACAAAGGTCGTATTGCAACTCAATCGTGCAACATCACGACAAATAAGCATGTTCTACGTACGAACTCAAGCGACACCATACAAGGCCGCTATCGCTAGAAAGTCAAACTTATAGATCACAACTAGCTATATCCATTAATATCAGGAGATCAAAATCTCACAAGTTACCCGCCGGATCGCCTGATCTGGGAAACGTACAACCTCACCTGGATTTACCGCCCTAGATGGCTTACCTGGTCTTGGACAATACACTTCCTCATAGTTCACCGGCTTCGCGGCTACCGAGTCTCGGACAATGTATCCTCACAGAGATTCACCATGCTAGTCAAATTACCTAGTCTTGGTCATACCTACCCTCACAGATACTCCATTGGAGATCAAATCTAATACCAGACACAGTGAAATACAATCGACTGATCAAGATCAGTGACCGCACTCAGGGTCAGAAACCACTAACAAGGGCATATGCACATACATTAACAATACACATCGTATCACTTCTCATGGCAAAACAGAAAACAAAATCACACATTCTTTCAACAAGGTTCCTCGAACCATGATCATATATCGGATCTAAACATCTACCGCATGCTCAAGACGATTCTATTCAGATAGCAAAACAATCACATCACAAAGGAGATTCACACTACGCTACTCATCACTGTCACTATAAGCATTACATTCTCAAAATAAGACCTCAAAGCATGCGTAATCAAAGCTATCTCATCATTAACATGACTAGGATGATAGCTCGATCATCGCTATGATAAATCAATTGTCTCCTTCGCACAACGTGGAATGAAAATGGTGAACTACGCAAGTAGTCCCCTAGATCTCAATCAAGAGCTTTAACTCTCGCAAGAGTCTACTCGAAACAACTTGGGAAACTAGGTCCACAAGCGCGAATGAACCCTTAGGTTTCGACAATCGATATCTTAAGCTCGATATATGAGGCTTAAACACGAAATGGGGTCTCACATCGGACGACACCCGAAAAACACACAAGATCATCAAATCAAGCAGAACAAGTCATTAAACAACAAAAATTGAAGTAGAAATACTTACAGTGCGATGGTCGATGCTTGCAGAGACTTGAACCACACTTCTTTATCCCTTTTAAAACACTGCTCTGATACCACTACCTGTGGCTCCCCAGAATTTCTACTTGGAAAATCCTTTGGATTTTTAGGGATTTTTTTTGTTTTGAAAAGGTTTAACCAGAGAACAGTGGAAAACACAGTGTACATAAAACAAGTGGAAACTCTAGGCAGCTATAGAGAACAAAAGAAAAAAAAATAACTTTTTATTAAATACATTTACAAATTATACAAATCATTTTCCTTATACAAAACCAAAACTGCCAAGATCCAACAAGTGTTAGAAGTGTGGGTCTAGAGTATGTTGCAGCACATCGAGCTCCATCGCACACCTAAGCAACCTGTATACCCATAAAACGGGGTCAGTACTCTTTCGAGCTGGTGAGACAAACCAAACACAATATACCAAAGTGTGGAAAACGAAGCAGAGCTATGCATGACATACATGGCATGCACATCTATAATAATTAAGCAGTTACAACGTGAGCAATAGTACAAAACTATAAGTGGAAGTATCCAGCAGGAATTCATGAGCAGTAACTACGCTAATTCATTTCACAATCCATATCAACTTGTAAAGTATGCATCAAAGAACATAAATAACCAATGTGATGTGAACAGTGTCAGGTAAGTGCGAGAGGGACCAGTACAAGTCAATTGAAAGGTAACAAGCTGTACTAATCGTAACAAGTGCTGGAAAAGAACAAGCAACTAGAGCAGCCATACAACAAGTAACTAAACAACAAATTTGAACGATAACGAATACTAAGCAGCAAGCAACTATAGTAATAGCTGAAATAACTGTAAGGCAAGCACTCACAGCATTAACAAACTGTACCAAGTACTGAACAATAAGGCAACCAACGTAACAACTGAACAAGAAAGGCAACTAAAGCACAAACTACAAAGCAAGTAAAGTAACAACTACAGAAGTCAGTTGATTGGTTAGTCATTAAGTTCTTCTGATTACTCCTTCGGGTACGCGAAGGAAACCTCCATTTTGTGAGACATGCACCCGACATCTGTTATTCACATTCTAGTGTGGTAACCGAGGAAGCTACAGACCGAGTCAACCACATGCGAGCAACACACGGCTAGGAGAAAACACTCACATAGGCAAGGAATGCAATCCATACTACTGCAGTAGTGAGATACTAAAAAGGCAATCTCGACCTCCCTGACTCTGAGTGACTGGAGGCCAAAGGATGCTACAGCTCCTATCAAAACACATGTCGTAGTAACGACTAGTCACTCAGGGTTGTACCATCCACCCTCTCTCAAGGTGAACCATTTTGTGAATGGGGCGAAGCAGGTTTATCTTTCTTAGGCTCATGTTCGATCATACCTCTCTACGAGGAGTTTGCCTTGTGGTCCCTGTAGGGTACGCAAAATGAAGACTTGGCCTGCCTATTCACGTGCTCAGCCTCACGCGGCCAACAGAGCACACTGCTTGTGAAAGCAGTCACAACACCATATTATTTATTTCTATTTTAGGGTATATCACGCAAGAGTCCATGCACAACACAAGGGCCACTGCCCGAGGACTCCAACTGAGCCCACAACAAGTCCATTCATTATTCATACCCTATGATGTTCAGTCTTTTCATTTCATGAAGTAAGTGCACCTAGTGCACTTACCAATGCCTCAAGCATTGTACCTCCTCAGAGTACGCACTACTCAATAACTATGTGAGGATGTGCCAAGTGCAAAGTGTAGAGTATCACATGTTTCTATCTTATGCACAAATATAAACACAGAGGCATTGCATATATCATTTCAGATAGACAATTAAGTGTACGAGCAAATGCACATTTATATGCATGTGATATGTCATCCAAATTCCATTATATATAAAGCATTGTCTCTAAAAACATTAACAATGGCACTCCCATATCCACAAACAAGGCAAAATAGTACGAGTGTGTACTGAACGATCAAGTGTGAGCAAGCATCATAATTCAGTGCAATAGCATGAACTAAGCGAGTAAATCACAAGTGTGGGTAGTCATGCATGAACAAAATACGACAAGTACATGAACAAGCTAATTCAACATTGCAGAGCAACGTGCCTCACAATGAGATAGATAGAAACCTATGGCCACTGTAAAATCGCTCTTGAACAAATCAAGACAAGCATACAAAGCATGTATCTTTAATCATAAGCGAGCTCGTCTCGCCAAGTGAGCCTACAGCTCAAAAATAACTCGCTAAGGAGTTCTATGACATAGATACACCAAGTATAGTCGTATGAACACTCAAGTCTCGTGAATCCCACAACCACACAATGAGGGACATGTACATCAGAAAATGTGCAAAAACCAAGCGTCATAAACACTTAGGCAAAGACAAAGTTATCGAATCATCGAACCGATGCATTCGGATAATCTTACCTCATGCAAGCCAATGAGCACACGGTTCTACTTGGTTTACACTGAATTGCATCATACACAAGCATTACTTATGCTATACCATTGGTGAACCACACGAGCGGAGGGCATTAACTCTAATGCATTTAGCGTGACATTGCACGCGTGACAAAATACCTACTTAATTACTTATTGTTGCTATCAAGGCGGCGACAAAGATAGTCGTTGTAAAAAGGTAAAGTGGCAACTAAGTCATGCAATTGGGAAGTAAGGCTAGTCCGCTAGCTAACTCAAGCAAAGGACTGTGAAACCACAAGGGCGAAGCCCGAACACTTGCTGCACCAAAACTGTAGCAGCAACAACCCAAATCAGGTTGTAACAGAGCCAACTCTAGCCTAAAACCCGTAGCACCATTCAACTTGAATGTAGCAAAGTGCTGCAACCGCACAACTCGGGAACGAAGTCTCTAAAACACCATAAAGGTGATACTACTATGCGAACCTACACGGCTTGCTGGTCTAGACTACGGTACCGACCGAAGCAACAGGATCATCAGGTCTTGTCTTGTAGGCACAAATGCAGCCCCATAGGCTGCAGTCCGGAGCTCTTTATCAAAGTGGGAAAACGAGATGAAAGGGAAGAAAATCCAATAACTGTGTTGGAACAGTTCCCAAAAAGAGTCGGCCGCCATACCAACCACACTAATGTAAAAGGCACTAAGCGTACACACATATGCCCAGTTTGGGCTATGCTGCCGAATTGCGGCAGCACCCACGACGTGGTGAAAGCAAACCATTTGCTGCAAGGGTCTAACTGAAGAAAGGGACGAAGAGGGACAGCAAGTTGCACTGTCCCGCAACCCGCACACTACTGGGACTGAATCCCTTGAACCACGTGGGTTTGGTTTAGAAAGAACTATCAAGGATAGTTACTGCAATAAGAGGAGGTGTGCATCACAGAACATAAAAGCTATTGATGTTACATCGTGAACTGTGTACAGATATAGGTGGACACTGATGTGCATCGTGTCCTAAGTGCGAGAACTAGTCAAGTGTCAATACAGACATTGCACGCTAGGATGGGACAATTAGAAGCATTAGTCACGGTAGAGCATGACTTATTAGTTGTGCCAAGGTTCATAAACCATGTATTGCAATCATAATGCGAGCTCATCTTGCTAAGTGGGGCCATTGCCCGCAACTGGACTCGCCCAGGAGTTCCAACCTTATCAGATGATCCATAAGTCTCAAATGACTGTAATTCATACCAAGTGCCCGAGTCCTTTCACACTTAGGGGAGACCATCCAAATCTCCAATGTGATTCGGGAAATCAAATATACTAGCACGACCATGCGAATAAGTCATACGCCATAGGTTTCCCAATTTAGCAAACCTTGTTTTTTCTTGAAGGCATGAGGCAAGCATCAAATGTACTTCACGTTCTTGTGCAATAGTGAACACATGCACAAAAGGTGTGTATCCATAATACCCGCACCGACGGGTTCATCCCTATATTACGTAATTTGTCATAGAGTCTGGCAAACATCAACTCGTAATGATTGCGTATATAAACACATAGTTAGGGCCATGCCATGTAGGACAAGAGAAGCGCTATCAGCTTTTCACCATCGTAAAAACCTTAATTTACGAAAGGCAATAAACAAAGTGTCATAATGCCAATAACGTACGGTGAGGGGATTGCCAATGCTATATTTATTTAATTGACATGAGCCAATGGTACCTTAACTACGCAAAACCTTTATTTATTTAGAAGCCTTTAATAGGGTGCCATTAGCACGAAAATCGCGTTCTATTGCAAAGCGAACACACGTACACAAGTGGGAGTCCATCGCACCATGACGATGAATTCAACATTACTTTAGGCATTCATAATCGAATATGCATAAGTTGCTTTGATCAATATCGTTGCTTTTGTCTAGGCCATGGTAAGTCTAAAATTAAGAGATGGCCAGGTCATCTGCGGTCCAAACTTGCTAAGCCACCTACAAGGTGCGGCACAACGAAGGGAAAACTAGTAGCGGCTGGAGCTGAACCAACGTGGACTTACCAACCCAGCAGCTGCATCGGTGCCATGGGCACACCTCGCATAAGCAGCAGGGCCCAAAAGTGGGCAGCACTGCTGAAACAAAAGAAGGCAGTGGCTGTTGCGATATGACAACAACATGTTGGCGGCTGGTGTTGCGCCACCGAGACCAACAACGTGGGTCAAGGGGAGGTTACCCGCACGAGTTGCTGACCTAGCAAAGACCCAGATCTAGACCGATTGGTCCAGACCTACAACGGTTGCACTTGGTTATTGGCAGGGTCTGGACCATGTGTCCAGGCCCCAAGTGATTCGGCTATTAATAATAAAAAGGGGTGCAGGCCTGGAGGCGACCCCACCTGCTGCAACTCGGTTGCAGCAGGCTCAACAAACACGGTCCAGATCTGAACCAACTGGTCCAGACCTGAGTTAGCTCCAGCCAACAACCACAGAAGGGGTGCAGGCCCTGCAGCCTGCACCCGGTTGCAGCCTAAACGCTGCAACCGCCACAGTAGGTCCAACCCAAGCTAAAGGGCGCGAAGGGCTGATGCCCAAGCCAAACAGAAAATGGGTAGCGCCCTGGGCAAGACGCCCAGCCGAATATGCTGGGACAGACCCTGGACTGGTCTGGACCATATTCGGTCCCGACCCAGTCCGACCAAAGGGGAAAACGGCCCACACCCACCCGAGTTGGTGGGTTCGGCCCCGAGTCCACGCTGAACTAAAGGAAAAATGGGAATCGCCCCATCCACCCATAGTGGCGCTGGTAAGCTGCGAATAACACAAAGGAGAATGAAGGTAGGCGCCTAATCTCATCTCGGTTCAGGACAAGAGCCATTGACAGGTCTGGACCGCATTTGGTCTAGACCATGTCAATCCAGAAAGACAAAGAAACCGAACCCACACCAACCCGAGTTGGTGGGTTCGGCCCAGGCTCATGCAAAGGTAGAGGCGTCCCGGGCTGACCCAACTGGGGTCGGCCTGGTTCACGCTTGCTGGAACGTCCAGCCAACTGAAACGAAGCGAAGGAGACATGGCGTTCTCAGTTATACTTAGCAAAAAATGAAATGGAAGTAAAAGAAGGGACAATGGGGAAATTTGTTGTGCATGCAAAGAAAGCGAAAAACCAAGTCAAGATGCGTATAATCCGCTATGTAAAATCCACCATCTTGAAAAGAACCTATGCTACCTTGCACAACAAAAATGCGTGTAAGCATGCTGAAATAAAAAAAACCATATTCATGATATATGTACAAGCTAGCTTAAGAAAAATCGACAAATGTGAAGAACCCAAAATGCTTTGAAGTGACAAGCCACGACTTATGCGGAAAAACCAATGCATGAAGACATGCTTAAACGAAAAACCATTCTCTTGCAAGTATGAAATGGAGACTCATGAAAATGCAAGAGTCTAGCAAACTCACTCCATCAAAATCCATAATGGGAAAATAAAAAAATGGCGTCTCACCTCCGAGGCTTTAGTAGAGAAGAAGGAGGATGGTGTTCACGGTTGAGGCTTGAACTAGGCTCACACACTCAATCTCTCTCACACACTCACACTCGGTTTGGAGAAGGGAAAGAGGAGAGAGAAGCTCCTCCCAAGAGAAAATCGCCCAAGGCATTCCTTTTTCTCTCTCTTCACAACTCTAAATAGCTAGGGTTAATGGAGTGGACGGCTGGGATTAACCCAGCTAGGATGGAGGGCTGGGGTGCTCCACGCCTCCCTCCTAGAGGTCCACATAAAATGCATGTTGTACTTTTGAACTTTTTAAAAGTCTTTTCAAAAATGCCATTTAAGAAATCCTTTATAGTTTTTAAATATTACAAAGGCTGCCCCTAAGGCTCAGCCAATGGGTTTCTAGTATTTGAAATCCTTCAAAAATGTTGCAAAAATTCCATGGGGCGCCAGCCCCATGCTCTCTTTGAAAAGTGCGCCCCTTATGATGCTTCATAATGAGTTTTTTGAAAAAGCAATAGCCAATAGTGGCCTACCATTCAAAATCCATGCAAAAGTTTTCAAAAGTGCCACCCATGACTAAGAACGTCCTCTAGGGAGGACACCCAATGGGTTTGGGTCCTCTCCTAGTTGATCTGCTCCAAATCCAAAAATCACCATTTATTAAATTTCAAAACCATGCTTAATTAATGCACTAAAATATTAATTAAATTCCAATAAATCATTTAGTGCTCTATATAACCTCAATTAATGCAAAATGGTCAAGGCGTTTCAATAAAATTGCCTTTTGTTTGCAAGAATTAAGCGTATTATGATTTCAGGTCCAAAACTCGTAATTCACATGCACTGATGAGTTTTTTACGTCGTATAGATCCCAAATTTGGGGACAAACTATAAAAATATATTATAAATTAACTCTTAAAATTTCAAAAATGAATTCGTCTAGAATTAGGCACTTCTTACTTACACAATATATTTACGCGATTTTCGGGTCGCGCGCACAAAGCAGAAATACAAGGCATATCCAAAATATACTTGATTATGCAATATAACTTCGTGATTATACAAAAGCACACAGATCACTACTAAGTAAGCACTAAAACTCCTAATAAAATTCGTGGGCCTTACAGTTCTGATCCGACTGGGACTCTGGAAAAAGAGTCCTAATCCAACTAGGACTCTAAGATTTTAGCCAACATGGAGGAAATGGCAAGGGATATTACCATAACTGGTTTAAAATCAAAATGGAGTTTTGAAAATGTTTTAAAAAGATAAAAAGATAAAAAGATAGAGTCCTGATCCAACTAGGACTCTGAAATTTTTGAGAAATTTGATAAATGAAGGAATACAGAAGCGACCTCTGAGTCTCATTTGAGAATTGAAATCAGTTGAAAATTGAGTTTAAAATGAATCTAGATTGTTTTCTGAGAAAAACATTTCAAAATATATGGTCCTGGGGTTGGCAAATGACAGAATGTTGATTAAAAACCCTGGTTTTAAAATTGTTTTTGAAAGAAAAGTTTTAAAACCCGAATCTGGATTAAATATTTTGAAAACAGAAGTGTTGGATCTCGAAAATGAGATGTAATGACATGCAATGCCATGCAATGCAATAAAATGGTATGCGGAATGCATGCAATGATATGCAACGACACATGAAATAGATAAACACTGGATAAGGGTGAAAATTTGGGGTGTTTATAGATGCCCCTCTTTGCTACTAAGTCGGTTGTAAGCCGAGCTTAGTGGCAAAGAAAAACACACCAAATTTGGAATATAAAAATGCCTCAGTTAGAAAATTCTGGCTGGGTGTGAAAGAATTAATTCAGATAATGATGATAGATAGGTAAGAGAGAACAAAGAAGAAGATTCACCTCATCGAAATGAGGCTCAGGCTTAGCCCTTAACCTGGATGGGACGGGAAACGAAACACCTCATAAGAATGAGGCTCAGGTTTAACCCCTTGACCTGATCGGGGACGATACCTCATGAAAAAATGAGGTTCATGCTTAACCCTTAACCTGAAAGGGGACGATAACTCGTGGAAAAATGAGGCTCAAGCTTAACCCGTAACCTGAAAGGGGATGATACCTCATGGAAAAATGAGGTTCAGGCTTAACTCTTAACCTGAAAGGGGATGATACCTCGTGGAAAAATGAGGCTCAGGCTTAACCCTTAACCTGAAAGGGGAGGATACCTCGTGGAAAAATGAGGCTGATGCTTAACCCTTAACCTGAAAGGGGAGGATACCTCATGGAAAAACAAGGCTCAGGCTTAACCCTTAACCTGAAAGGGGACGATACCTCATGGAAAAACGAGGCTGAGGCTTAAACCTTAACTTGAAAGGGGACAATAAACAGAATCCTCAAATGAAGAAGCCATGATGGGACCTTCGAATTTTGCACAATAAATCCAAGAAGGGTTTGCAAAAGGAAGAAAGAGGGTTCCCTAAACCTTGAAAAGGGATTGATCTTGGACGTCTCATTACTGGGACTAGATGGCTTTTAAAACAGATGACCTTTTGCAGAAAAATTCAGGTTTAACCCTTACCCTGAACGGGAACTGTCTATGGTGGGACAGTGGGGAGCACAGGGAAGTGTGCGAATCTAAGAGCCCAGGCGCTCAGATCAAAACAAGAAGGCAAGGATCTTGGACAACTCACATCATCTGATCCTAAAAGGGATAACAACAATGCCTGGATACATCAAAATAGACATCAAGTTCTCACTTCATGTCAGGATAACTTGAAAAGATTGCCAATAAGATAAAAAGTGTAGTTGATTGAAAAATGATTGAAATGTAAGTATATTTATATGAAAAATATTCCCTCTTTAATACCTGAAGTATTACCTCCAACGGGACTTAACTTCATAGAATTAAGATTCGAATTCAAATTGCTTGCAATTGACTTTCTTTTAAGGAGGCTAGCAATTTCCTTGATATGAACAAAAAAGAAAGGATTCTCATTGTGAAAGCAATTGGTGAAAGGATATTAATAAAAGAATTTCACAAAATTAAAGAAGATTCTTTGCAGATTCGGTAGTTTGATATCCTGGGAATCTTTTCTCAGAATGGTCTTTTTGCCTGTACTCTTTTTTTTTTCGACAGAATTGGAGCTTTTTGGATTTCTGGGAAATTCATTACATCATCCTTCATTTTGGAGATGTCCTAGCCTTTTTTTTCTTTTTAGAAGGGTATGTCACAAACTCCTTCATCTTGGAGATGTTCGGATCCTTCTTTGCCTCAGGGATTATATTAACGATATTGGCTCATTGGCCGGTGGTCTCTTGATGATAGCTAAAATTAAATATCTTTTAGGGTTTGTCGGGAGGCTCATCGCAGTCGCCTTCATCTTGACGATGCTCTGAACTTTCTTTGGAAGGATCCGTCACAAACTCCTTCATCTCAGAGATGATCCAAATCTTCTTTGGCTCCGATGGTCTAACTCGCATAATTCGTCTTTATCTTTACGACAATTGAGAGATCCCTTTTGCAGATATTTAATTACAGCTTGGGTGATTGAGGAGAGATGGAAATTGAATGGATTTTTCTGTATCACCCAGGATATTTTGACTGCCTTATCGTTACAAGAATGATCTTTAAAAATGTGTCATTGACTGTGATCAATATCGATCACTTATGGCTTTGTAACAACATTGAATTTTCTTTGCTGGCCATATCGAGGATTTATTCTTCCTCCCTTTAGTTGGTCAATAGAAAGAATTTGGATTTTTAATCTTTTTTCGCGGATTTTATCCTAGAGTCCTGATAGAATCAGGACTCTGCCTCAGAGTCCTGGTCAAATCAGGACTCTATCGAAAGTTTGTTTTCTCACTCCATTTTCACTGATTTTCAAAAGCTTTGTTTAAATTTCATCATTTGCTTATCAGAAAACTAAAAATTTATAGAGTCCTAGTCGAATTAGGATTCTTCTTTAGAGTCCTAATCAGATCAGGACTCTGAATGAAAACTTTAATTTTATCCTGTTTTTAACTGTTTTTCAAAATTCTCTCATTTGTTTTCTCAGAAAATCCAAAAATCTGAGAGTCCTAGTTCAATTAGGACTCTATCCCTAGAGTCCCAGTTGAATTAGGACTCTGTTTTATTTCAATATTTGTTATTGTTTTCACTGTTTTCACAAGCTCTTTCATCTGTTTTTCAGAAAATACCAAAAAAATCTAGAGTTTCAGTTCAATCAAGACTTTGTCCCAGAGTCCTAATCCAGTTAGAAGTCTATTCTGAAGTTTGTTTTCACTTCTATTTTCATTCATTTCCATTTGTTTTTGAAAAATAGGTCATTTTGCAGAGTCTCGGTTGATTCATGACTCTATTTCAGAGTTTCGGTTGAGTTAGAACTCTAACCCTAACTGCATTTTTTAACTTGTTTTTACCAGTTTTGATAAAATCTTTCAAAAACTTCTTCATTTGGATTTTAAAATCCTAAAATCTCATAGTCTTAAAGTTTCAGGACTCTAGCCCAGAGTCCTAGTTCGCTTAGGACTTTATTTTCAAACCTTTGAATTCCATTTGTTGATTTTAACCCCTTTTCAAAGCTATTTTTAGACTTTATTTCAAATTTTTCAAAACTTTGATGTGGGGCCCACTCAGTTGGCGCCATATCCAGAGGAGTTCTGAATTAGTCAAGACTCTGTACCATTTCAAAATTTTCAATCTCAAAGTCTACTTTTGAATCTCTTTTGAAAAACCTCTCAATTTCAGGTTTTAAAATCGTTTTTGAAAATTCAAGTGGGGCCCACTCGGGGTGGCACCACATTTGAAAAAGTCAAGGTTAGACTAGGGTTATTCATTATCCTAGTTAGGTTAGGGGTTTAGGGGAGTCAAAATCAATTTTGAAAATCCATTTTATTTAAGTTTTAAACCATTGTTTTTTAAAGGTTTTAAATTCAAGTTTTAAAAAAACCAAATGTGGGTCCACACTAGGTGGCACCACATTTGGACTTTCTAGGGTTTCATTAGGTGTTAATTAGGGATTAATTAGAGTCCATTTAGGTTAGAATCCTCTAGAAAAATCATTTCCCTTAGTGGATTTATTAGAAAGAGTCCTAAAAAAAAAGAAAAACCTCTTAATTAACCCTAATTAAGTGACTTTTTGAAAACCTATAAAAGGGGGACTTCAAGAGGTCAAAAAAAGAGGCTCTTTTTTCTCTCAAAATTTTGTGGCTTCTCTCTCCTCTCCATCACCTCCATCTTCCTCCATTGCAGTTGCAGCTCCAAGGTGAGTTATTTAATATTATTTTATTATTTTTTATTAGTTTTTTATGATTTTATATTAAATTTCACCATTAGCACCTCCCCTTTCATGGATTAAACCATGGATTCAACCTCAAGAACCTCAAGTTCAATTCAAAAAGATGATCTAACCCTATTTCATGCTGTTTTCCATGATTCTAATCCATTAGAATTGTTTATTGCATTGTTTTTTATATTCTTAATCAAGAAAATATGAGATTTATCGGATTAAATCCATGGTTTCAAGGGTAAAAGCAATTCCAGCCATGGATTCCCTGTGTTTTATTTATTTTTTTAGCATATTAGTGTTTATTACATGTATTCCATCATTAAAATTAAATTTTTTTTGCTGTTTAGATAAATTTTATGGTTTTTCATGGTTAAATCATATTTTTTTTAGTGTTTCTTAATTTTCTGTAGATTTTAATTTTAGATCAGTAGAAAGCATGTTAGTTAATATTAAAATAATGGTTAGAAATTACTGATTTTTTTATATGTGATACATGGATATGTCAGTAAACAACTGTAAAAAATTCAGATGTTTTGAGATTCAGAAACTCTGTTAATAAAATACAAAGTCAAATCAGGATTTTTGTTGATTAAACTCGTTGTTTAATTTCAAGCATAACTTGCAGATATGTTATTTCTTTTATCTGATATTTGATTCAAGATACATAAAGTGCAGTGGGTTTGTGTTGATGTAAGCTATTTACTGTAAAATTGTCATAATTTTTTGCTTCTGTTTGATATTTTTCCTCTGTCAGAAAGTTGGATCCATCTTTTAAAACTTGTTATGATTTATAAAAACTCTAATCCGACTTGTATTGATCATAGATCTCAAATCGTAGATCCGATTCATGATCTATAAAAAATAAAGTTCATTAGTTATCTATCTACTATTTACTGACGAAATTTCAAATTTTTTTTATGAAGTCTGCTATTTATTTTTGTATTTATAACCGGAAGTACCTGTTCTAAGTAATTTTATATTCATTAAATTTTAGTCCATATTTCTGGAAGGGTTTATCCATCATCGGAGATGATTTTTTCGATCTGTAAAAAGGAGATTCTTTGTTTTTTTGTCTAGTTTACCTCTGTAACATTTCATGATTTTCTATGATTAATTGACCCCCAATTCGGGTCTAACACTGAAACTGGTATGTGACCATGGATAAAAATAACATATTTTAGGGTTTTAATGCAATTTTTGAATTGGAATAATGTCAAAAAATATATTTTTATGGTTCCAATCTGATTTTAGGGTGATAACAAGTGTAGGTGCTGATTTTTATGAATTTTAGAATCCATTTGATGCTTGAATCTATCAAATTGCAAAACAGGGTGCCCGCAGGATCCCGAAACACTGCTAAAATCATGATTTTCAAGATATTTCTTGATTTTTGTGTATAAGTTCATATTTTTAAGGTTTTTTCATGTTTATAATCATATTAAAATACTTTATGATCAATTTTGTGTTCATTTGATTTTATTTAAACCCTAAACCCAAAGTTTTTACCAAAATTTATTTATGAAAACCCTGATTTCAAGGCCAAAGTCTTGCTATCAGAAGCATTTTGGTCATTTGACCTAAATTTCGAAATTCTAAACCCTAATTTTTATGTTTTTAATTATGTCATATCATATTTGGTTTAATTTATCCTTATTAGAATTTCAAAAGTTGCATTTTACAAAATATCGTTCTGAAAACCCTGGTTTCAAGGCCATAGTCTTGCTATCAGGAGTATTTTGGTCATTTTAACCCCAATTTCAAAATTTTAAATATTATTTTCATATTTCTTCAATTTTATTTCTTATTGCATTATGTTTATCTCAGGGAATCATGAAAAAAGGCTTATATCTAGCAAAATTCAGTAATTTCCAGATATTATTGGATAAATCTAGAAAAGCCAACATATCTTAACTAACAAGTTTTCTAGTTTTGCAGGGACATTGAAGGCTTTATTTTTATGTATTTAAATTCAGTTAGTGATGTAAATTAAATTAAATTTGGAATAAGAATTTCAATTCTTGCTTAGATTAGGATTTGCATTGCATATAATTTTGAACTTTGATATATAACTGTTATGCTTGTCATTCATGTGCATATATTTCAAATTCACCATGGTCTACACGAATGGAACATAAGCTCTTAGGAAGTTGACAAACTCGGTGGAGTTCGTATTTATGGTCATAGTCAGAATACGAATGAGACCCAGATTTGTGATCTTCGTATTAGCCACATTCAGCCTACACTCTTAGGCTAACTCCAAAATGCACTGCATTTCTAAAAAAAATACAAAAGGATTTTCTCAATTCCTCAAAATCAAGTCTTTCAAATACATATTCATTCATTTCATTCATTTGCAAATTCCAATTCCAACCCAGAGAAATCGATTTTCCCAAAAAATTTCAAGTCTTACTCAGAAATTGATTTTCTTAAAACTCTAAGCTTTCAAGTATTTCTCAAGTTCAAACTCATGATTTTCCAAATCCTAATATCTTCAATTCCAAAGTTCAAAATTCAAACTTTTCTCAGAATTATCCAAGTTTTCCCAGAATCGATTTTCACAAAATTTCAAGATTTCTTCATAAATCGATTTTCATTTTCCTCAGAAACATTCTCTCACAAAGCTCACAATTTTCAAAGGGGTTCTTTTCCAAGAATTTTTCAATTATTCTCAATCTTTGAAGTAAACATCATGTTTTCAAATCTACATTTTCAGAAAATTCATAGCACATGCCTGATTCTTTTTGCATTTAGGTAATAGAACACGATTTAGACAAGTCGAGCAAAGCTAAGCACACTTTTGATCCTTGGTTTGATTACCCTTGGTAAAGGCGCCAGGAACGGTTGAACCTTGTACCGACAGGCGAGTCCCATTCTTTAAAATTATCCCGCATTTTAAAACGGAGGCGACTTATTTTCAAAATCTTTTTCAAAGGTCAGTTTGACTTGCAAAAGTAAAATTTTGTGATGATAACAGGTTTGACGACCGTGATGGGACCTGTCTATGCCTAATCAATTGTGTGCTTGACTTAGTTCAAATTGTCAAAATCGTGTTCCATGGAATGTCATCTTTTATTTCATGATATCATGTGAACCTAGGAACCTAGACTTGAACCCAGCTGACATGGATTGCATGTAGACTAGGCATGGTTTGGTAGGACCATATTGAGGAGAATTATTCATGCTCACATAGACCTAGGTCTAATACAACACTCATCAATCTAGGATTTGTATGAAAACAATGTTTGCTTCTTCAAAAATTTTAAAATCTCTATCTCTTTAGGTTTTAGAGCCTTCTGATTTTCTTGCATGTGCTCATGTTTTCAAAAACCACCCTACCTATCTTTACTCAGTCTTCACATTGCTGGGCTTTCTTCCAGAACCATAGTTCGGGACAAAGCCTCACAACTGGGCTACTTATTTGGGCTAACGCCCCTCTACCACGTACCAAGGGCCATAGTCCAACATATATCGGCAGGTGCTCAAGGAAGTTGGAAAACTTGAACTTAGAACCGGAGAAAATGATTTTATGCCACGTACATCGGGCCTTGGCTCAAGTATATAGACATAGCATGATTGAACACAGTATATCTGAACCTTAGAGTTAGGATTAAGGTCCTAAAGCTATTTCAAAACTTGTGCATCTAGAGTCAACCTTTAGAAAATGTTATATGTGCATACTTGTTTGTACAGGATGTGATTGAATGACAATTTCTTCTATTACATTTTTCTGCAAGTTTTCTAAAATACTGTACGATTTTCAAAAATCCCCAGTTTCTCCATCTGTTTCCATATACTGTCTAAAATTCCTGTTTTATTCAAACTCTGGACGATTTTTCAAATTCTCCTTTATTTTCCTCAAAACTCCAGGTGATTTTCCATCCTTCATTCTGGATCTCAAATTTTCCAGCTTCATTTTTATCCTGCCTGCAATTTTTCAAAATTCTTGTATTTTATTGAGTCTTATTCCAATTTTCCATGTTTTCCAAGTCTGATGGCATCCAGTCAACTTGATTCAGTATTCCCTGAGGGTCACATCTCCTACGAGGTGAGACAAGGTCTTCCTGAACATCGAGTCCTCAGCACTAGATCCTTCCTTCCCCGATGGTATTATTCATGGCTCAAGAACTTCTCTCGTATTTTTCCAGACCATTTGAACGATTGTGGATTGGAACTAGCATCCGTAGTAGGAAAGCAGACAATCAACAACAATTTGATCCATGCACTGACAGAGCGGTGGAATCTGAGCACTAGTACTTTCTGGTTCCCATGGGGAGAAATGACATTGTTGATGGATGAATTTTTAGAAATTATGGGATTACCTGAACCAGCTGGTCAACCTGGAGATCCACTGGAGAATCAATTTTTGATCAATGTCAAGGGTCTGGATCCCCGAGACGCTTTAGCTCGCATGACAGAATGCAAGTCTTGGCCATTGATCAAGGAGAATGGAAATGAGTATGTGAATCTGCTCGAAATCTACAGACAGTATGGGGCATTTGTGGAAGTCAGTTTCTTATCTCGAACAACTCGAGAAAGAATCAAGCATGCGCTGGTCTTATGCACTGTGGGATTAGCTCTCTTTTTAGATGGACGAAATTACATGGATATCAGGATAGTTCAACTTCTGCGAAGGTGGGGAAGTCGACAGAGCAGTCGCCTCTCTATAGCCATGTCCGCACTCGCTTTTCTGTACCGAGGGTTGACCCATTTCGCACTCGAGGAATCAATTCTAGTCGAAAGGTGCACTTATGCATTACAATCTTGGTTCCTCCGGCATGTGCTAGCTCGAGCCAGTTCATTCAGATACAATGGTGAAAAGCTTTTTCCAGTTGCGCGATACCGATTCTTGATTGATAACCTTCAGGAGGAAGAAGTCGCGTGAGACTATTTTGATCATCAGGAATCACCTCCCAGATATACTTACGCATACGACAAGCAGTTCAGGTTACTTGGCCCCTTCTTTTGCGCATACTATCATCTAGAGCGCTGTGTCAGGAAATTCTTTCAGAGACAGAAGCGCATAGAAATTCATCTACTATCAGGGATCTTGCCAGAGTTCGATCTCACATCAGATCAGTGGTCTGGAGCATACCATTCTGCCAGACATGGATGGGATTCTTTTGTTACTCTCACTATTTTTTCTGGTCCTCGAGTGTCCTCTGATTATCAGGAGTGGTGAAAAATTGTTTGCCCCCCTCCCCTTTGTCAAGATTATTACTAATAAAATTATGTTTTTCCTTTAATATAATTCCTTTAATTTTCATCTTGGTTTGACGACTGTAAACACCCCAAATTTTCATTCACCTTCCTGATATCTTCATCAATCATCACATTTCAGTTCTCCGAGATCACTGAAGGGCAAAATGGTTAATTTTTGAGATTGGACCTCGCAGAAAGTAAAAAATTTTATTCCCAAGTCTCAAAATTTCTCTATCTAGGCTCAGAAATA